>NC_044496.1:37048771-37348771 GCF_902362185.1 Chanos chanos
CACACGCACGCACGCACACAAACACGCACACTGAGTCTCTCTCACGCTTTGCAAGCACAGGCCTTCATTAACAGGGCTAAATATCCCTGCTTTCTGCAATCTCCATCTTTCCCGGCCTTCGGGCGTTCCAATAATTACCTGTTCTTATTTCCCTTCCCTCTGGCCATTTGGGAAGTGGTCTGAGCTGCATTAGTTTTGCATTAAATATTTATCTGAATATTGCACATTTTCCCAGCCTGTCAGCTACCTACATAGCTTTGACTGACATCTGTCTTGCTTTGAAGTTTGTTCACGAGCAACTCTGCTTTTGTTGAGCAAAAGAGTTGAAATGGTGACTCTCTTTTTTTTTTTTTTTTGGCTACTCCTAACAGCATTTTGGTCAACACTGTATACAGAGTTGCACTGGACTGATTGTGTGTAGGTGTGATTATGAATGGAAATGTGTGTGTGTGTGTGTGTGTGTGTGTGTGTGTGTGTGTGTGTGTGTGTTTGCCGACAGATGTGTACACATGAAGGCATTTGTGTGTGTCTGGGTATTTATGTGTGTGCATGGGTGTCAAGATGAACTGCCTCTAATTACCTTTGGTTTGAGAAAGCTGAAAAATAATGAACACAAATGGTGCCTGACGTGAAGTGTCTGAGGCGTTTGAGACCAGAGAAATCAATGGTACACCAGAATCATAAATCAGAGAATGAGCGTAGACCGCACTCTGACCATAGATCCAAAATTCAGACATCCTCTGTGTCAAGTCTTGATTATGAGTGACAGAGACTCATTTTCTGGAAGCTTCTCTTGGTAGCAAACAGGAAAATCAGTCTCTTTTTTCGCAGTAAAATAAAATAAGGGTTTTAGTGCAGTGCTTTAACCTTTGCGAGATAGCGCCACACATGGCATAGATTTGACTCCGCTCTAAAACCATCAGATCCCAGCAGGGCTACGTAACATTAAGCTGCTCTTTTGGAAAAAGGGCTTACAGTGCAAGGCTTAGATCACTGTTGGAATTCTATCATGGCAGTCAGAGAACCACAGCTACTTCTTTCACCTTCTCTTACCTTACAAAATATGTTACTAATTTACCTCTCAGCCTCAGGGACCCAGGAAAGCTAGCCTAGCCATGCCACATGTGTCGGTTTGAATTGTGTAGATTTCGTTTTGTGTTCCCGGTTCTAATCATTGGGATGAATGGTGCCAGACATTTTTTTTTTACTTTAGCTCTGTAATATTCCCGATTCAGCTGTCAGCTCTCTGATAGTTGATTAGTTGGAATAGTTTGATAGCTGAGTAGTTGGTTTTGAACAAGTATTAAAATGAGGGTGCCATCGGTTCAGGGGTTGGAAAGGTACTGACTACTGAGGAGACTGGTGGTTAATTAGAGAGACACGTTCAAGACTTGACATGATGTCCATACATCTTCAAACCCTGGCACGGTCTCGTGCCACTGTCCTGTGGGAGAACCATAATGATGGAAAACAAAGTCACGCTCCTTTAAATCTCTAATGATGCTGCATTTCAGCACCAAGGAACCCTGCACACGGGGGGGGGTGGAGGGGGGGGGGGTGGATTGCCCCTGCAAGCAAGCATACAAAACCCCAGAGACAGTAAAGCTCGGTCATTAAGTTCTTACTCCAGAGTCGTGGACCCTGAGTCAAAGACCAGCTTTGAATGAGACTTCCTCTTTTAACATACTTCAGTCTCATCCCTTTGTTTGAGTAACAGAAGTCCAGTAAGCTGGTGAAGTCCAGTCATGATCTGTTTTTGGACACTTGTTCCCTACAGCACCAGTTCTCAGTTGACCTGATTAGAAGGCAGGCAACAGCATACATGGGTCAGTGTATCCAAAGGGATTTATTCTTTATTCATGGGTCAACGTGTTCCCATGAAAGCCTCATTCACAGCGACTTTACACAATCACATTGCAGGATATCCCAAGATGCACTGGGGCGAGTGAAAAGCTCTTAAGCGGGAACATGATCCAATTTGAGTTAAATTGTTATAGCATGACTGGCCGTTGTTTAACCGTGTTTACAAACGAGTGTCAGGACCAGCAACAAGCAAGTCTAATGAAAAAAGTGATTAAATAAACAAGCAAATTTAACGTTTGTCCTTTTGTGATGAGTCAGTGTGTCAAACCTATCTCTAGATCTACAGTTCTGGACTAAGAGGCACAACTTAAGTTTAGCAGGGTCCTTTAAATGAACGAGATAAGAGACAAAAGACCAGCTTAAAACACTCGCTCTCTCTCTTTCTCTCTCTCTCTCTCTCTAACACACACACACACACACATACACACACACACACACACAGTCCAGGCCAAACTGAAAGAGTACAAAGCTTCCTCAACCCAATCAGATCTTCTCTCTCAATGAGCGAACACAGAGAGTGGCACTGAGGAATAACTGACATTTGAAACAGGACATCTTCTATTGACAAGTCTGGTGAAATATCTTTCCACATATTTTCCATTAGCACCCCTTTATATATATATATATATATATATATATATATATATATATATACACACACACACACACACACACACATATAGTCTAGACAAATATCCTTTGATGAGCCCACTATAAATGTGTACTTTCTATCTTTCTATATCTTTTTGTGGTCCAGTGCTTGATCTATACTGGCATGTCCTCCTGTCTTATCTGTGCACAGGCCTTGCCTGCCTCACTCTAGCATCTTCCAGAGTTAGATGACTTAATGCAGTTGATTAGAACATAGTATGGCTAGCTGAGAGCCTTTATTTTGCCGTATTCTCTTTTCAGACTGCCTGAAAGGCAGTGAGTACTCACAGTAATTAAAATAATCTTCTCTCTTGCTCTTGATGGTGCTTTCATTGCTGCCATGTGCTTCAAATTGAAAATAAATTTATAGATAAATGCCTGAACTGCTCCAACAAACGTTACAGCTGTAGCTCCAAAGAAATGCCTTGTTTATTTTGGGAATGAAATGAAATTGGAGAAAGCAAAAACAAAAACATCAAAAAAAAAAAAAAACACTGAGAAAGCAAGAAGATTAATAACAACGTCGCCCAGAAATGAAGATACAAATGATTGGTTTTTCCAATACCCTTCCTCATTATGGTAATTACAGATGCCGTATTTTGTCTGGGATTAAGTATTCATTACAGATTAAGGAGAGGATTGCAGCTTGTTGTGGGAATACAAAGTTCTCTGCTTTGACAACATAGTTAAAAAGCATGAGCAGATGCCAAGAAGAACAGAAGAAAACATTTTTTTCTTTCATCTGTATGGTATCTCTCTCTCTCTCTCAGACACAGACACACACACACACACACACACTCATGTGCGTACACCCATACATAACATGTATGTTGACAAAGGTTAGGTGAAGCTGAGAATTCATTACATTGAGTTTTATCCTTTTTTTTTTTTTATTCTCTCTCCTCTACTCGCTTCTGTTCGCTGAACGAATCCCACGGTGACAAGGCGTAGAATCTGTCACCGAGACGGCATAAGCCATTCATATGCATAGCAGAGATAAGAGGCAGCCATTTTATCAGACTCACTGTCTCTTACTCCTCGTGTGCATGTGTGTCCCAGAATGCGCCTCCAGACACCCGGTCTGTTAATGACACTGCTGCTGCTTGCCAAGAAAGGACCCACTTTGTTTTGCTCTCTAACCTGACAATTATGGCAATTACACAAAGCCAGCTCTGTTGACAAACATGCCCAGAGAATTGGTACAGTTTGACGGCAAACTGTTTGGGAGCACCCCTGCCGTGACCTCCTCTGTAATTTAACTAGCACGAAAGAGAGAATTTCGACGGGTTTTCCAGAAAAAAAGCGAAAAAACAAAAAAACAAAAACAAAACTTCCCTGAGCCATGCGTTTAGTAAGGCAATGTCGTCTGTTTATGCCACCAACCGGTTGGCTGTAATTTGCATGCAACAGTAAGAGGGGAGAGAGAGAGGGAGTAATTCAAGTAACAAAGCCATGTCTGTGTAATACATATTTAAACTTCAAACGCGTTTTATGTTACATAAGTTGAAGGTCCTGAGTGGCATTCTGATCAGTTAGCGGACATGCAGAAAGTTGTAGGTGCAGATCGTGTTTCCCATGAGAACTGGATCTCGATACAGTCGCGCTGATATTTGCAGCATCTCATATAACCCTTAAGGAGTAATGAGCCTTTGGGACTTTTGGGTTTTGACATTGTTCTGTCTGAGGTGTGAAATGAAATCCAACCAATGGTTTGACTTAAACTATGTGCAGCATGGAAATTTGACAACTGAGACATAGCCAAGTTAAATGACTTTTTTTTTTTTTCAAGCACGCCTGGAATGAATTGGCATCATTGAAAATGAGGGTTACCCACAAAATCTCCCTGAGAATTAAATGAAGGTCGAATGAATGAATGATCGAATGAATGAATGAATGAATGAATGCCAAAAATGAATGACATAATTGATCGTTTTGGCCAGACATTGTTTCTAAGGAGACATTTTTATGTGAGCAAAATGAAATGCAATAAGCAATAGGAGTTTTCCTCCCTTCTTCCATATCAGCCACAGAGCCTGTAAGACAAAGCACAGCGGTGCTAAAAAAGATCTTCCATTTTAGAATGGAAAAAAAAATCTCAGTTGCTCCATCTAGAGAAAATACCATCTGCATTAGATTGACTGCACTGAAAATTATGAGCAGAGCTGTAAAAATTTTGCATATTTTTATTCAAATATAAGGTCATCAGCGTGTTGAAATAAACATGACGTCAAGCCATTGTGTTCTTTTACTTCAGACTGAAATGTAGCGTAGCCTGGCTGCTTGTTAAATGCACTGCTGTGGCAAAGCAAATGGCAGGTGTATCTAAAGGGCCCTGACGTCATTCAAAGCCCAATAATTGACTTCTCACGATGGAAAGTGTGTTGTCATAGCCTAGTGTGTTTTCCCTGCGTCTCACCTTCAGGGCAGATAGATTAAGCAGTGAAATGGCTCTTTCGCTGTGGGAACCGCTGTGGTTCACTAACAGTCGGGGTCAGGAGCGCATTGCGTTCAGGTGAACCTGTTACTAGAGCTTGGCCATCTCCTTGCTTAAGTCTAATGAGTTCTGGTCGTGACCCGAACAGAGCATTTAGCTCGGTGTACCTTAGATGTCAGCTTATGGCTAATCCCTGTTACGGTATTTGAAGTTCTGGACATGTCTTTCTTCTTTCCAGAATGCCTCTCTCTCTCTCTCTCTCCCTAAGCTGACAGTAGGAGTCCACAGTTCTGCTGTCCAGATATCTGGATGCAAGTCTTTGGTGGCTGTTGTGTAATCTACAGCTATCTTTAGTGTGCAAACAACAGTGACGGGAGGGTTAGGGAGAGTGTTCTCAGGCCAGCCACACGCTCCCGACCTACCACTGGGCTCTGTACCGAGATCAGCCACTCTCTCCCAGCTTAATTATACCCAGTGGAGAGTTCTTGAATGTCCTTTTTTTTCTCGTACAGCTGCTGGATGCAATAAAGGGTAACAGTAACCACCACACGTTTGTACTGAGATGACTCATCAATAGTTTCTATTTGTGCTAGAGATTCACTTCAGATTCAGAGTGTGTGTTTGTCTGAAGAGGGCCTGCGAACAACAGTATGCTTCATAATAATCATCTGTTGAAATAATTCATGTGTATTTGCTGTTGAACATTAAAGTAATACAAATGTAACATGGTCCCACTATGTGTTTGGCAGAGCTAATCAAGGGTAGCCCACTGATCTGAGGTTTCAACTCGTCCACATCTGTGCAACCTCTCGAAAGGCCCGTAATACACACCACTATCAGATGACCTAGTGCTCCAGGATCCGCTATCAGAGCAGTAGATTATCACAGTGAAACTATGATTCATTTCCACTATCCAAATTACATTCTCCAGACTGGTGTAACTCTGCCAGATTGGCTGGGTATTGAGTAACTGTCTAGTATCAGAATGTGTGAGGCCCAAGCTTTGCATTCCTGCAGTATTCTGATTCAGTGAAGTGGATATAGCACATCAATGTATGGAGGCTTGTAATGTTAGTATGTAATGTAATGCGTTGAGCAGAACAGGTGAGAGACAACATCTTGCTGTCAATTCTTAGGATGATGACATAATGAACAAACAGCCAGTCATGGCTTGTAGAAAACATGGTATTCGGTATGGTCCAAAAAGACATCTTTTCTAATTAAAAAGCAAAGAAACCGTTTCTTCTTTCATGTCATTTTTGAACATTTTTAGTCATATTTTCACCATTGTAGTCAATGGCAACGAATGTCAAAACAGAGTTCAGATAATTCTTGGGAAAGACTTCCATTTCCAAACCTGGTCTACTCTGTTTTTTAATCTGCCTTTGGTTTCGATAAGGAAAAAGAAATGTCAGTCATCCCAACTAATGGAATGTGCATTTTCTAATTCGCTCAAACAGAACGGTAAATTGAAAAAGAGTTTTCAACCTTTTAACACACGCGCCAGTGCTGACAGTCAGGCTCCATTATCTGACAGCTGGAGAAGTTAAAAATAACCGCGCTCGCAGCAAATTAGACGTATCATTTGGCTTCTAAAGTGAAAGATGAATGTATGTGTGAACGCTCCTGCCATGCCGTGACACAAGGCCAATACATCAACCTCGGTTTGTCTGTCTCCCTCATAAACTCCAACCGGAATAGTAAACAGACAATGCAATTATTTTACACAGCAGAATGTTTCCTCAGTGCCGACGTTTGAATTCAGCTGCCTGGTTGTAATACAGCCACAGCTCCGTGTATTTGCCTTCTAGAAGCTTCCGGAGCACGAGTCTATTAATCACTCCTGAGCCCCGCACAAGGTTATTGCTATCGCTCAAAGCGATGTTCTGACTTTTTCATACATTATATTTCTATCAAACAATAAATCTGACATGATTGCCCTTATGTGTAGAGGACTTTGGAAGATGCAACTGCCATACTATCTGTCTTTTGGGCAGACAGAGAGGAGAAAGGCTATGAATCTTTATTTTGGCTGTCATACAGATTTTCCATGACATTGAATAGCATCTAAGACTGCGACGCATGACTTTTATGATAGCCACTGGAGCGCCCTGGCTTGGGTTACGGTTCTAGTAAATACTGTAATGGAAGGTTGTGCAAGGCTTCTCTGTTACTGCAAGGTAAGTAAAGAGATGTCCCATACATGGATGAGGTTTCTCTCTGAGTATAGGTTTACCTTTAAATACTCCACAACACAATTGTTTATTTATTACACTCTAATCACCAACCAATGGGGCTACACACGTTGTTTTCACACAGGTATCATTTCAGGAATTTACGTAAAAGTGGCTTGGGTTGCTTGACTTGTGAATTTTAAATGACCTGGAAAAGTAACAGGGCCAACTCAGGGACAAAAACTTTGTTTTTATAACAAACTAATGAGAATAGATGTTGAAAATAAATCATTTAATCAGGGAAAAAAGTATTTTAAAGCTTTAATAAAAATTACTTTTTAATGAGGGTTTTTAAAAATGTACAGAGAATCTTGTTAGGAAGGCAATTCCAAATGGGAACTTCAAAATGAGAAGTCTCGATTTTTGAAAAATCTAGAGATCTTAGTGAACTGATCTCCATAAGAAGAGTAAAATGTTAAAAGGAAGTAAGATGTTTAGTAACATAGGCAGGTCACAGTCAGTGGCTTGCTTTCCATGTAATTAATGAAATGTTAAAATCAGTGTGGTAAGAGATTGGCATCCAGTGCCCTAAGTAAAGGATTAGGGTAATAAGACATGTTTCACACATTCTATTTAAGAGTCTAACTGCAGATTTCCACACTGCATGCAGAGAGGGCATACGAGTTGTGAATGCATGACTGTCTTGGTGGACACAGAAGATAAAAATGATAGCAATATTTCCCAGCTGGTAATAACAAGATTGTAATAACAATAACGAGGGAAGGTCCATTTATTCTTGCAAGCCAGGGTCATGTTGGACCAGGCTTTGCATATATTCATATTCGTTGCTTAAAATATGAGTTTTTGTCTTATCTAATTTAACTGCTGAAAATTATGAGTCGTCCAGCAAGTAGTGTCATCCAGACAAGCAATGAAGTCGCCTGAATTCATCAGATGAGCTGAACTGAGAAACAGCTAGAGCACGGTTTCATCTGTGTAAAGGAGCACAGAGGGGTGCTTATTGGGTGCACTCCAGTGCTATTTGGAGGTTTTCAAAAAGGTTATTTCTTCTCATAAAAGCTAAGTACCTCCTCATCTTCCTAACAATACCTTATACTGTCAGAGACTTTACTAGAAGACAATACTTAAAACATGTATGTTTAATGTACTTATCATAAATCCTTGTAATGCTTAATTATCAGCTCATAACAAATAAACTGCCTTTGTTAGCCATTAGGAGTCAGTCCTGGACTAATAGGTGGATGTAGGATAGTATATGCCCTTCTATGAATCTGATATGTGATATAAGATATAACACATTCTAGTGAAGCGCTTTGAACCAAAGTGAAACCAAGTCATGCTGTTTGTAATCGCGCATTCGTGACGTTGGCTTAACTCAGTCAACATGCCGATGTTTCTGCCCTTAAAACACTAAATGCTCTGTAAAGTAGATTATGACTTGGATGAAATCGATGCATAAAAGCTGTAAGCAGCTTGCCATTAGATAAAGTGTTAGACATGCTCGGATCTCTTAGTGTATCGACTGCATGCTGTCTCCCATGGTGAGCCTCACTACCACATATGTTACTCACTCATTACAGCCAATTAATGCGACTGGCTTTCTCCCTGTGAATGCTCAAACATGTCTATTTGTCTCTGCGTGTGGGAAGCACTCTCCACTGTTCTCTCTCTCTCTCTCTCTCTCTCTCTGTCTCTCTCTTTCTCTCTCTCTCTGTCTTTCATTTGATCTCCCTGCTTCTGACACAATGCATTTCACCCTAGTCCTGGGGCTCCAGTTGCTGTAACCTCTAACCAATAGCAAGCAGCCCATTAACAAAAGCACTGGACAAGCCATTACACCAGACACCAGGGGCAGAGACATCGATTGTTTAATTAACTTTCAATTAAATGCTGTAGAAAAAAAGGATGCCCTGACAACAGGCAGCGTTGTCATAGCCCACCCCCCTCCTCTCCGTATTAAAGCATGTTTGATTTTCACTCCCTGTAGCAACTGCATCCCTCTTACATGATACATTTTAAGCCACCAAAGAAATCTAATCTCAACGATGAAAAAAAAAAAAAAAAAAAAAAACTCAAGTCTTCTCCACTTTACACGCACAGCAAGCTCTTGGCACTGTATCTGAATTTTGGAATCCAGTGTTACCTCTATATTTGGATTTCGCTGGAGTGGATTAACGGCTCTTTACTGCAAACCCACGGGAATCTGGCAGACATAAAAGAGGAGGCTGCTCGCATCCATGCTATACAAATAATTGCAGGTTTCAAATCCACTGTAATTTCAAGCAGTAGCAGCTCTCCTGGAAAAGTGGGCTTTGATGTACAAATCCACAATTCAGGTGGGATTAGAACCCCAAAGGTTAGGAGTTACTAATTATGGGAGATTGGCTATACGTGTCTTAACGAGAAAGGAGATAGTCTTAATGCATAAGAGGACTGATAAAAGCAAAGAATGGAACGTTGTGATCGGGTGGAATGTTCTAGAATTCTTAAGTGATAAAAAAATAAATAAATATTCTCTCTGCTACAGTGAATGTAAAGGAATGTACTATTGACTGGAGAGCACAAAGATCTGTATACCAGATCTGTTTTTAGTGATATATGAAAGTGTATTTAGATGAGTGGGTGGGTATTTCCAAGAGCTGAGCTATACAGCTGTATACTGATCGGTTCTTTGGCGTGTAATTTACTCTGATAGCCATAGCCTTCGCGTTTGATGTCATATTATTTCTGTTCACCTTAATGGGCAATACGTGCACTTAAATCCAATTTTCTCATGAGCTTATATGGCAGCTCCAACGTTCATGCTCATCTTTCTCTGCTGTTCCTTGACTCTCATTGGTTCCTGCTGGTTTTAGAGTCTTCGGCCAATGGGGATGCTCTTCACCTTGGTCTAAATTGAACATGTCCGAGCAGTGGGGGATGGCTGTTTTGCTGCAGGAAATGCTGTTTCATCTTCTAATGAATGTGCCTCGGGGGTCCCACTGGGGGGGCTCCTACAGAGGAGCTACTCTTCACCCCTCATTAGACAAGGGGGGTACATATCTGAGCTCTCTGCTTAAAATACCTCCACCCACTGAATTCAGAAAGAAGCCAATCCCAGGGGTTGCCAGTCCTCTATTCGGGCCAATCCCGACTCTCACCCTGCACCCACACCTCTCCCCAGTATGCTCTGGATCGCTTTTTTGGGCCCAGCTGCAAAACTCTGCTCTCAGACATAATGAGACAGAGGCTGTGATGACAGCAGGCCTTCTACGACATTTTAATGGCCTGTTTGAGTTTATAATGGTGATTTATTGCTGGACATCCAACACTAGTGGTTAGGTTTTTATTGTCCCTGTTGACATCTGCAGAGCCTCTGTTTTTTCCAGAGCTCATATGTCTGAAGCATTTTCCCCATCTTCTCTTCTAACAGCTTATAATGAACTGCAACAAAACAGACGGAGAAGAAAACACTTCGTAAATTCTCCAGGAAAGTGCTTTGCATTGATTTGCCCTTTTTTCTGTTAGGAGACATTTTAGAGGAGAAAAAAACACATGAAAAAAACCCCACATCACATTGTTCTGTTTTACTCTTAGATACCATAAGAGAGTCTTTGGTTTAGACTGGTGTCTGCTGTTTACTTTGTGTAGTAGCCTTGACTGAGTGGGATCTTGCTGATGACTTGGTTTGACTTTACAGTGAGTGTTAGCACAGCCAAAGTCACATCCATCCTAATTCCCAGCAACGCTCCAGTTGTTTCTTTTGAACCTGCACATGGATGCTTGTATTCTCCAGGGGACAGTATTGACACTTTCCTGCTCTTAATAAGGCAACAAAGCAATGCTGAATTCTGATTGGTGGGGATTTAGAGCCAGTCAGCTGACTGTAAAAGCCTTTCCTTATGGGAAGAATGGAACCGAAGAGCCAAGCATTATTCCATGGGCTTTTGGGATGTGTTTATGCAATCATTAATCTAGGCACTTCTTTCTGGACTTGGGATTAGGGATCAGCAGCTCATTCACTGGCTGCTGCTCCAGCAGGTTCAACCAAAGGTAGCTGTAAACGCACACTGGCCCCGTTCTGGAAGCATGCAAAGGGTGGGGGGTGGGGGGTGGGTATGCTTTGCGCTTGTCTGCCTAATCCCACCATGCCAAAAGGAAAGCAGGCCAGAGTTGCGTCAGGCTATGAAAACAGTCGTGTGGGGTGATGGAGCAGGCACAGGGGCTGGGGTGGGTGGGGGCGATGGGGGTGTCTGTTGCTCACACGCACTGTGAATGGTCTGTGAACTTTGCTTGACAGCAGAAAGCTCACAACTTCTCACGCCTTGGCATCTAGGAATTTATTTCGCCCTAGTCTGTTTGAGATGAGCAGTGAAGCATTGCCTCAGTGTGTTTGTGTGTTTTTCTAAGCAGTATCTTTTTCACTGAACTAATTTATGCCCTATTAGTTAAGGTGAATTTAATAGAAGAATGTAGTTATGGTGTACTCAGCAGTTGGTGTGAAACATAGAAAAGAGTTGCACTCCTTATCATGAAACCGATCTCTTTAACTATGCATATAATTCCGTTTGCATGAGCTCAGAGGATCTATTTTAGAAGCTTTCTGATGCAATTAAGAATGAAGCTAACAAGTATTTGAATCCATATGCAAATTACACTCTTTCAGTTCATTCCACAAGACATGAAAGAACTTCATCTTTAGCGTCTTTAGTTTGACTTCCAACTCAGTTCCAAACTTCACCCTCTCTATTCTCATCTCTCTCTCTTTCTCTCTCTCTTTCTCTCTCTCTTTCTCTTTTTTTTCCCTGACACCCACTGGAGATGACAGACAGAATTCTGTAGGTCAGGGTAACTGAGTGATTTTAGCTTAGGGGAAGACTATGGTGTGGGCTCTGAGACAGCGAGATAGCAGAGAGGCAGGCTGAATAGCTGAGAACACTCGCTTTCGGAGGTCTCATGACACAGCTGATTTGTGAAAAGGTTGTTTGCGTTCGGTTACAGGCCTATCTCGGTTTTATCGCGGAATGGCACGGATTCGATATCCTCCGCTAATGTAACTAGCCCCATTTGTCTCACTCACACGTCCCTGGATGTCTGCTTTTCTACTCATTGATGTCATTCTCGCAGTCTGCTCTCCTTTACTCTCCCTCCCTCCCTTTCTCTCTCTCTCTCTCTCTCTGTCTGTCTTTTTCTGTGCGCTGATGAGAGCGCAGTACTTTCAGGAGGAGAAGGCTAGGGTGGCATAATGCCCTCTCATCAAGCTCAAATTACCCAACGTGTTGAGTAATGGAGCCATCGCCGTGGAAACACCTCCAGTGTAAAAGCTCCCTGTGAGGATTCTTCAGATAAGGACACAATGCCTCTGTGTGCTCCCGCAAGTTCAAAAGAGCCGACGGCACGCAGATATGCCTCCCACATTCATTCTCTTTTTTATTGCTGCAATAATAAAGCCAACTTTTGTGCCCAGGCCGCCTTTTAAATACCCATCTCAGTAACACTGGCCTCTCAGCCGACCTTGAAGTGCAGCGCATGTGGTGATGGCTATACGCGCGGATATGATGATTAGCAGTGTGACACATTGGCTGCGTGCTGTGGTTATTCTGTCTGACAGGCGAGGGATAGCTAGGTCAGAGGCAATGGATTCATGTACTGTACAGCGTTAAAGTGTGATAAAAAAGACCAAGGCCAGGAATAGCAATGGCAAACAAAGGTCAAACTCTCTGCTCTCTGCTAGCCATTCTGCTAATCGGTTAGCTTGAGTCAAACAGAGAAAAGCACAGAGAAGAGGATTGTAAACTGTAGGGTACTTAGCTGTACATTGTGTGTGTGTGTGTGTGTGTGTGTGTGTGTGTGTGCGTGCGGGCGTGCGTGTATGTATACATAGTGTCGACTCAAGCTAAACCCATGAATAACACTTAGAGAGCTGTGTAGCTGAGTCAGGAAGCTAACCACTTATTTGTTCTGATTTAAGCAAAAATGTGCAGAATGTTAGCTGTGTGTCAGACAGCTTTCCATACACTGATATGCTGTCAGTGGGAGTATCCAACATATTGATGACCAATCAACTTCATAGCATGAAATATTTGTGAAGTATTTCCATTTTTTTTTTTTTTTCGTTTTTTTATGCTTTGTTGCTTTACCAAAAGTTGCTCATGTAATTGAGTTTGTGTGTTGAATTATGTCTCCAAAAACTGACTGTTGTTGTATCTTTGTAAAGCAAGAGAATGACTTACTGACAAAAAGGGAAAAAAGAAAAAAAGAAAAAAGGGGTCAGGGCTATTAGCATTGCTCTGCTATTGCCACGCTCATCTGAGGGCTTTCCCGCTTCCCACGGCACCGTAGAGAATGTACATTTTGCCATCAGTCAAGACTCGGGGAGAGTTTTCCCCTTGGCTGGAGCTAATCAGACACATGATTGCCTGTGTGGATGGGGCCGAGCATTTGCTTAGTACAGAAACCCTCTTTTCTCCTATGGAGAACACATAGGAGACGATTACTTACAGTCGAGCTGCTCTCTCTGCTCCCCATGTGTGTCCTGGCTCACTTCTCTTGACCCACTGACTCTGAAGCATCAGCTTGAATTGTGTGTGTGTGTGTGTGTGTGTGTGTGTGTGTGTGCACGTGTCTGTGTGTCTGTGTTTGTGTGGGCCTTCTCTTCGCTACCTCCGCAGTTCGTTCAATGAGTATGCTCATTACACGCCTTCTGCCTTCCCCAACAGGCTGTATCCTCACACATGTGCCCCACTCAAACAAACAAACACACACACACACACACACACATGGCCTATCCTCTGATGATGCTGTGTTACCATGTGTAAACCCATGTCTCTTTGTGCAGAAGAGGAGTCTTACACAGCTGATCATACCCAGTGAAGTACAGCATCAGTGAAGGCTCGCACTGTATTGCATGCTAATGTAGCAATTAGAGGGGTAAAGCTTTGGAGCTGCGTGGCGAGAGAGAATTCCCCCGTGCAAAGAAACAAGGCTCTTTGTTGTTCTAGAAAGGTTTTTCAGAGTAATTGCGCAAGCAGTTTTGAAGGTTTCATTATATATATATATATATATATATATATATATATATATATATATATATATATATATATATATATATATGTGTGTGTGTGTGTGTGTGTGTAAGTAGAATTATTATTATTATTATTATTTTGTGTCTTTTTTTTGTTTGTTTCTGTTATGCAGTCCCTG
Source organism: Chanos chanos (assembly GCF_902362185.1). Taxonomy (NCBI): domain Eukaryota; kingdom Metazoa; phylum Chordata; class Actinopteri; order Gonorynchiformes; family Chanidae; genus Chanos; species Chanos chanos. The sequence continues at coordinate 37,063,097 of NC_044496.1, forward strand.
TTCACTGGGCTCCCTTGCCAGGCCTGTGAGGCTTGCCTGGTGTTTAACTTAAGTGCTTGCGGAGTGTGGGCTCACAGTCAAGACTTTAACCACACTCTGTGTTCTGGGCTCAAACGGCCAGAGCAGACGGCAGAGAGGGAGAGAGAGGCCTCCCCGTTCTTTGGCTGTGAATACAGTCGGCATGCTAGCAGCAAGACTCCTGCACGCGGTCGATCAGAATCGCCCCTCTGCTGTTTCAGCTTCAATGGCTCTCAGTCGCGGTGAAAGTTGGGCTTCATGCTTTGACAGGCACTGCATCCGTAAACAGAAATACCCCAAACAAACACTCTGAATGCTCATTTGCAACAAGCCCCTGTTTCTTTCCCTTCAGAAGACGTTTACCGTCCACTGAAGCAAAACGTGTAAGTGTTTAAACTGAGTTTGGCATGTTTTATTGAGCTGTGTCCTCCATGTATATACAGTGGTTAATCTCCACACGCACAAAAAATGATGTGTCACAAATGTGTTCATTATGAAAATCCTTTGGAGGCTAGATTGCAACTGACATGATGGAGTTAAAGATAAATATTTATGGTTGGAGAACACACACACACGTCTAGTTCATGCTGTCATAGAACAGGAAGTGCAGACCTTGCTAATTTGCATGACAAATTTAAGTTACTTTTAAACTCTTTGCCTTTTTGCATTCTTCTTCTTTCTCTTCTTTCTCTTCTTCTTCTTCTTCTACTTCTTTGTTTTCGTTTCCTCTCCCACTCTCTCTATCTCTCTCTCTCTCTTTCTCTGTCTTTCTAACTCCTCTCCCTGTCTCTTTCCCCCTCTCTCTCTCTCGCTCTCTCTCTCTCTCTCTCCCCATTGGGAGTCAGAGAGCAGTGACATAGTGAGAGGGGGGGTGTGCCCTGTGGCTCTGGAGTCCCTTGTTCCAAGGGGAAAGTTTCACCTGTCATTGATCAGAGAGAGAGAGAGAGAGAGAGAGAGGGAGAGCTCAGGTGGTGCATGGGGCAGGGCGGAGGAAAGAAGCTGCTCACACATGCTCTCTCGCTTGCCGTTCGTCTGCTCAGTAAACCCAGTCTTTTGTTCTTTCCCCCTGAGTGCACGTACGCACACTCGCATTCAGGAAGCTCGTCAATCTTTGCCACAACAACACATAAATTAGTGCCCAAATTACTGCTCCTCCAGCATAGATACGACACAGAGAGATGTCTTCTGTGCCTGCCTCCTCCTCTCTCCTGCTCCCCCACATCCACCGTGTCAGAGTTCATTTCAATAAGCCAGGGAAGTGCAACCAGAGGAGCAGAAATGTTTTCTAACAGCATCTCCTGTCCTGTGATGTTGGTAAATGAGTGGTCATGTAAGCTGCCCAAGGCAAGCATCACCTCCAGAGCCTAGCCATATCGATTCCATCACATTTATTGACCTCGGGCCTGATAGTACCCATGGCCCTGCACTAAATCTTAGCCCTGGGCTTAGTGTCTTAGTCCTGCTCTTGTACTCAATTCTTGCACACAGTTCTACACTCTGCCGAGACATGCAATCAAAGCTGTACTACGTATTGTACTCAATCCTTCAGTAATGTCTATATTAAGTCTGTGCTAAGTAAGGGACTGTACTAAGTCCTAAACTTTGCCTTGTGTTCAGTCCTCATCCTGTACTCATACACTTATTTATGTGGTAAGGTCTGTCCACAATCTCAGTCAAGACTAATCCTGGTCCTCAATTCATAGTTTTTATTCACTCATCAGTTTCTGTACTTAGGCCTGGTCCTGTTCTTAGTTTTCCACACAGTGAATTGTAGTGAGGTTAAAGAAACTGCACAACAGGACAAAAGTCCAAACTGGATGCACCTATAATGTTCTCCTGTTGAACTACCCAGACATTTGGATGAACATTCACTGTAATTTCTCAGACTAGATCACTTACTCTCATGCTGCTCTGTGTACTTAGTCCCGTGCTGAGTCTAGCACACAGTCTCTTGTGGCTGTGGATCAAAGCTGGGATCTGATTAAGAGCCGAGTGTTAAACAGGAGGCACAAATAAACAGACAAACAGAGAGGATCTATTCCCTGGTACTCTACACGTTTAAAGCCATGATGAATATTTCATAGCTCTTCATCACTGGAGTGTTTTTTCCCCTCTTATTTGTGTGTTTGTGCGCAGTGAAATATCGAAATGCAATGATTATTGTGGTGTTGCATGGCTCATCTTTGTGCTGCATGTGAGTTTGTGTGTGTGTGATGCCAGCGAGAGAAACACACACTGTCAGTTGAGTCTCATGGTAATGGGCCAACATGCTACAATCCCCTCAACAAATTACACATTTATGCTATTCCATCTGTACTGTGCACTGCTGTCCTCTGTCAGTGACATTCAAATAACCTTCCTGCCCCCCCCCCTTTTTTTTTTTTACTCAAAAGGGAATAAAAAAACACAGGCTCTCTGCTGTTACATTGCAGCATGGCGGTGCCGCCTTGGCAGATAACAAGAGTCAAGGTTCTGCTTGTTCTCCTATCTCGAGGTTTTCATGAAAGGATATATGCTAACATGTGCGAGTATCAGTTCAAACTGTTTTGCTAAACCAGACCCGTTCTCCTTCATTACAGAGGAAAATCGCTGAAACGGTCTAAACGGAATTAGATTATTACACAAAGTACCCTCCTTCAAGACACACACACACACACACACACACTCATACACACACACACATATACTTGACTAGTCACAGTTACAAGAAGGCGGTTATTTTTTTCACCACTAAAGGCGTTAAATGGTAAGCAGCGTATAGTTATGAAGCAGAAACAGTAGGAGAGATTGCGCACTGTGGAGGGGAGAATGTGATTAAAGTGCCATTTGGTTTCGTTTTTCCGGCTGGCGGAGCCATTGTTAATCTGGCCGTAACGCTGGACTGCACAGAGTCCCAGCAATCCTGTCCAATCACTTATATAATCCCTCGACATGAGCCCATCGGCTTACGTCATTTGGCCAGTGACAGCTGTCAACATACACCCACATTAGTAACCACCCCCACACAAACACAGAGAGAGAGAGAGAGAGAGAGAGAGAGAGAGAGAGAATTAAACGACTTTTTTTCTTTTCTTTTTTTTTTTTACTGCAGTCTGTTAATAAAGAATCAGGCGTCATTCTGAAACACAGTCATCACAATCTGGGCCATTATTTTATTTTTTCCAAACAATTTTTTTGGTGAATTGTCCATTAAAAGAAACAGTGCAGTATTTTTGTTATATTCAAATGTCATGAGCTGGTCTCATGAGCGTTTTTATTTGAGAACAAATGAAAATAATGGAATTTATGTGCTCTTTTTTATCTGAGAGCTCAGATCCTCAAGCCCTTGTGATGCAGCCTTTGTAAAAGTGTTTGTAGCCCAGCAGGAGTCATGTGATGCGTTTGACATTCTGACCCTAGCCTTTGCTGTGTGTCTGTTATGTAGATTATAATCTTAATCCTGCCAGGTTATGTCAGTGTTCTAGCAGTTCAGCGAAATCACAGCTCAACAGTGGAAACAACTAAAAACATTTCATAGAGATTTATGCTCAGTTTAAAAATAAAAATAAAAAAATCCATCACATTCCAACATAGTGTGGTTTAGCTTGTTTTTCTGCTCTAGAAACAAAAAATGCTGATACCTGGCAGCTAAAGGAGAGGATCAGGGAGATGTCGTTACCCCATAAAATCACTTGGAGGCTTTTTAAAGAGACAACGTGGTTGCTTTTTTATCCAACTCATACAGGAGCGAGAATCTTTTTTGGCAAAGTTAGCAATCTGCTATCTTCTTTACGCGTCTTCCTGACATGTACTTTAGACCATTAGAGAATAAAAACCCCTGAATATTTCACCCGCCTTCAATATTCTGTGTCAACAACTCACTTTGCGTCGCTCCTGAATGACGCTCGCAGGTGCAAATGAGGCAAAAGCGCAGGTAAGAGACGCATTTAAAAATGCTCACTCTGAGAATGCGCTCCTCTACACTGCTGAAGTCAGCGCTAATGCCTTCAAAAAATGCAGTAAACTGCAACAGGGCAGTAAACGAGTCGTTAGCATGCGTAGTACTTGAATCATGTTTGTCTCCTTTTTTCGGTGAGATGTTGGTTTTTTTTTCTTTGCCTTTTCTACTTCCATCTTGGTGCGTTCAGAAAAAGACCGAGTGTACAGTGACAGTGTGAACATACAGACACTCTCTCTTTTTTTTTCATAATAAAACATAATACAGTTTCCCAGACTTCCCTGCTGCTTCATTTCAGCTTGGCTGAGGGGACACTGAAAAAGAGCCTTCATCAGTGGACATTTGCATCTGGCTACATTTGGCTATGTTTTGAACCAGTCAAAAATCCACACACTTTGTGTCTCATGACTAGTATGTTTGGTTTAGGCTGAACCACCGTGTCAGCTGCTGCAATTTAGTGGAACAGACAATTTCCTTATGAGTAACGATCCTGAGGGGTTGTACAGTACACAGGCCAAAGGTGGGGGATGGGAAAAGAGAGAGAGAGAGAGAGACATGGCTAGAGAGAACAAGTGGTGAATGACACGTCATCCCCTCCACAGGGCTCTGCCCCCCCCCGCCCCTCCGACTCAGTGACCTTGGACTGAGCTCAGTGCAGACAGCAGCCCACTTTAATGAGCAGCTCTCCGTCACGCCTCTGTCCATTCACAACATAAACACTACTTCACACACAGTTAACATGACCTAAACAGGGATATGGTCTTTAATCAACGCCTTTCTGCTTTCTTGTCTCTGGTTTTGAGACTTTTTTTTTTTTTTTTTGGAAAATTAAATGTGTGTGTGTGTGTGTCTCTGCGTTTGTGTGTGTATGTGTGTGCCTCTTAAAACAGTTGAGCAAATGGATACATTAAATGTTAAACCAAATATTTTAACCATGTGTCCGTGCATGTTTGTGCGTGTGTGTGTGTGTGCATGCACATATGCGGACACTCTTTGATGTGGCCTCTGTGAGCGTGGATCATGTCTCTCAGCTCTAAGCCAAACACAGGACTGTGCTGATAGTGTGTTTTTGCATGTGTCTGTCTCTCTCTGTATGCCCTTTGATTTCCTTAACACAAGCCCTCCTCTTTGTGACACACACACACACTCGCACACACATGCAGATGCATTAGCCAGGACTGAGCCCTAGTCACAGAGGAGTTCTCTAACCCTGGGCGTCACGTCACTGCATGTTGACTCTTAGATCCCCTAAACTCAGAGAGCAGGTTTTTCTGTTTGATAACCAAGACTGTGTGCATTAGCTCAAGCACTCTGAACTCTCAATATTTGAAGTTCACTTTCTCAATCTCAAACGGCTCATTTGCTTCAGTCATTAATATTTTACACACTGAGGTGGTAATCTTCAACCCCCAATTCAAAGTCACTGTTGCAATATAACGTCTTTAATTGTATATGCTGTTCTCAAAACACCACGTAAGCAATTAGGCATCCCAGCACACACCAGTTTTGTTTGGGGTTCCCCAGTGCCGGATTCCATTCAGTCCTCTCCTTTCTGATTGAACCACAAAGAGGCACGTTTTTGGGCAGAGCCAGAGAGAGAGAGAGAGAGAGAGAAAGAGAGAGATAGCCCCCCACCTCCTGCAGCGTGTGCAGGCTTTTTGCACCAACTCTACACAAACATACCCTGTTTAGCCAATTAAGACTTTTGAGTATTTATACAGCAGAGTCAGGTGTGCTGGATTAGGGTTGCTGTAGAACTTCTGCATATACAGCTGGTGTCCAGGAGGACAGTTACCCACCTCTGTTCTGGGAGAGAGAGAAAGAGGGAGAGTTAGTTTCAGCTCTCCCTCTTTCTATGCAGACAAAGACCTACCAAATCCAGCCCAGAGGCAGCAGTGTGTGTTGGAGCCAAGCAGGAGACAAAGAGCTCTCTGAGTGTTTCATGTGGAGGCCTAGGGAGAGGGAGAGGGAGAAAGAGAGAGGGAGAGAGAGAGAGGGAGAGAGAGAGAGAGAGAGAGAGAGACTCTCAGGGTTTGTGTCTACTGCACCATCTCTACAGAGCGGTGTGAGTCATGGTCAGTGCCCATCCCAGCTGTGTGCCATCTCCACTCCTGTTGCCCTCACCTGATGTGGCAGAGCCTCAGTCAGCCTGAGCATCCTCTTCCTCAGGCCAACATGAAGGCAGAACCTTAGGAGACAGGGGAACAAATAGAGGCAGTAGCTGTTAGCCTGCAGCTTCCAGCCTTGAGCTTGTTACTCATGGAATGGCTTTGATGCTGGGGAGAGTGGAAGCGCTAGCTGGTTAGCCTGTAGGGAACCTGGCAGCAGAGAGGCAGTCGTAGCCCTGTACTGCCACCTGCTGACCAGAGGCCGTCAGCACAGCTCCCGTTCCTGGACCTCAACCTCAGCCAGCCTTAATTACAGCATGCTTCAGTTGTTGTGAGTGCATGTCAGAACAAATTATGTAAGTAATGAGGCTGAAAATGCCAAAGGAGTAGAAACACACTGCACGGCTAATGCTCACGCAGGGAGAACACTAAAACAAACAATACTGAAAGCACAGCCTGGATCGTGTGCTTGCACTATAGGACAAACAGGAAAATATTACCACAGTCCTTTTAAATATTCATCATCAAACAGTCTTTTTCTTTTCTTTAAAGACCCAGGTTTGTGTTTTTCCATAGTATTCTTAATTTATTACATCGCTAATCAGAACCGATTATGCGCGATAACGACCCTCGCGCTCTTGAGTGCACACTAGAGCGAGGTGTCTCTCTCCCTCCTGAGAGGCTCAGTGGCGTTATGTCAGTGGGCTCTGTGTCGGTTTGACTGAAATGTAGGCTAATACAGTGTTTACGGTCTCTGGGAGCGTGTTGACTGCGCGGAGATTCCTGAATGGACGTCGAGAGCCAGTTTAAGGGTTAGTGGATCAACCGAGCAGAGAAAGCGTTCCCTCGGGCGCGCCGCGGGGACAGTGACATTATCCAGATATGACACAGCAGGAGCTCGCGGGCAGCTGATTAAATGGGCTTGGCGCTTTGGATGTGAGGGCTCAGCAGAGGCAAATTTGATGCGAACAAATTAATAACGAGCTATTGGATTTTGGAGAGTTCACCTAAGTATTATCGAGCTCCTGAATCTAGCTTCAGGCATGTTAGCTGCAGGCGGCTGAATTTGAGTTCTAAAGGAAACGGAGAGACTAATCTCAGTTAAGTGTAGAGACCAAAGAAAGCTTAAATACAAGTGTGTTACTGTGTCGCTTACACTTGTTCCCTAATGAGAAGCGTTTCGGTTCTTTAATAATGACCGTGCTGGGACGATAAGGAGCGTCTAATCGAACGTGTCCACTGTAAAAGCAGTGCTTTGATTCAAAGAAGCCATGTTAGTATCGAAAAACATGTAAATTAGATGTTCGTTGGGTTGCTTAGTATTCGCAAGGATTTGATAAAGCAGGTTCTGTGTTTGACATCTGTGTAATGTATGCACTGAACTAACTCATCCTCATTATCTGGATCTCTAGATGTTTGAAGGTTCAGTGGTTCCTTGGTTTGGCTCATCTCTCTGGATCTGATACAGTCAAACCAACATAAAACCTCTACAACAAAGTTATCACAATACCAGTACAAGAAATGTGGCATTCAGTGACAAGATTATCTGACAAAGACGCATTCCAGTTTCTTTTTGTCTTTTCTTTCTTTTTTTGTTTTTTTGGGGTCATTTTTTTTAAGGCAGTTAAACCTTTGATTGAATAGTAGATGCCTCTACTTGGTAGTTCACATTTGGGGGTCTGCAGAGAGGCCTCTGAAAGAAGAACTTATATCCCAAAAATTCACACGCTTTCTGGGGGACATTCAAATTACATCCCTGTGTGAGGAAGGCCTCGTCTTTACTACAGCTTCCATTTCACTGCTGTGCTTCCTTATCCTTCTTGCGGTTCTCTTCCACAACCACAGAGCAAATCTTCTCTGGTTCTGTGGCCAGCAGACTTTCTCTTGGGGTTTGCATGGCTTTGAAGTCTAAAAAGCATCTTTGAGTGCAGTTTTCCAGCAGTGAGATGAGTCCAGTCATGTGGTTGAGTGTAACACTAGGTCACACAGTTAGTCTGTTATTTTATCCAAAGGGTCTGTGGGTGAATGCAGCTTGTTTTTATTATTGGATGTGTACTTTGTACAGCATAAATGATATACTAAGACAGCCTTAGTTTATGGAGGTCCCTTTTTTAAAAATCAATATGGTCTCTTCATTAAGCTGTGAAGCCAGAATTATAGGTAGCTTGAGACAGACTATTTCTGAAGCCTTGTGTTTTATGGTGCTCTGCTGTGATGGTGACAGCAAAAAATTCTGACTTTTGTTTCTTTTTTTTCCTCCCATTTTCCTTTTCTTCTCTGCAGCTCAAATTGAAATTATTCCCTGCAAGATCTGTGGAGACAAATCGTCTGGCATCCATTACGGAGTGATAACATGTGAAGGCTGCAAGGTAAGTGTGTGTGTGTGTGTGTGAGTGTGTGTGTTTAAAAGGAAATAACGAAAGAATAAAGCGGAAGACAATGGAGACACACAGAGAAAAAAAAAGGAATGAAGTACCTTTTGAATTTTGAAAATGATTTGAAAGGCACACCAAGAGAATTTTTTAAAAGAACAACATTGTTAAAACACCGGAGACATCATTGCTAATGTGGTCAAGTGAGAACATTGCAGCGTTTTATAATTATCAGCACAAAGTGAATTCATTCCCATGTTTTTCTCTGCACTTCCTAGGATCGTAAAAAAATCTTTTTTTTCTTCCCCTCTCTCTTGCTCCTGTCCTCTTTCTAAATAAAACCACCGAAACAGAAGTGCTTTTGAATTTTGAATTTTCAGAGAATCATTAGCAGTTTCACAGAAAACTTTTTTCTTTTTTTTTTTTTTTTTAAGTGAAGCTACCTTTTATGCTGTCTAAAATATGCCAGCCACTCAGGAGAGACGGTTGCAGTTTTATGCTTATTGTGTGTTCTTGTTTGCTGCTTGTCATCGAGCTAGTCATTAGTATTCTACAGACGAGCGCCGTCTTTGCTGGCCGCCACGCGTGACAGACAGGGACCCTGTTCAGCATCTCCACTGAGTGCTCCCTCCTCTCACGCGAACACTTAGGAAAACAAAGAGAGAGAGAAAGAGGGAAAAGTCTGAAGAACAAACTGCTGAAATGTATCTTTAATGATTGCTAATGACTTTTGGCAGAGCGTCGTTTAATGATATGTGTTAGGATGCGAGTGTAGACCATAAATCACCCGGTTATTAAAGAGTCCTCGCCGTCACCAGCAGTTATAGCCCAGCTTTATAACGACTGCCATTAGAAAGCAACTTGGCAGCTGTCAGCTGTTTTCTTGTAATTAAACAGCCAACGAGCAACTAATTAAGACATATGTGTATCGAGCAGTGGACTGGGGTATGTTAATGATGTGTTCGAATCAATTCATTAAGTTAAAAGACAAAGAATGAGCTCAATACGGGCTGTTCCATCGTAGTGTGGTGTTTGAGCCCTTTTATTCAACATTAATGACCTCAAACAAATTTACCATCACCCACAATTATGGGGAGAAGACAGGCTTTTATCCACCTCAGCAGTACAATAGCTTAGCCTGAGGAAGCAGTGTGTGTAGCAGTGACTCTATTTAAGTGGACTGCTGGGGGTACAAGAAATACAACATGAAAAAAAAAAAAAAAAAAAACAGTTCCCCAGAGAGAAGAAACCACAGTCAAATAAACGGTGCTAGCCTTCACAGTAATGATGTAACCGCTGAACTGGTGCTACAATAATAAAACCGCCAGTGGTCACCACACTGTTTTTACAACAAATGGGCCTCTACTGGATGTGAAAACTGTTGTGTTTCCTTTCTCCAGAGTGCAGTGTGAATGGTGTCATGGTATGATTCCACATGTTTATGTTCTCTGTCCCCCACCCCCCAATCTCTCTCTCTCTTTCTCTGTTTTTCTCTCTCTCTCTCTCTCTCTCTCTCTCTCTGTCTCTCTCTGTCTCTCTGTCCTCAGGGTTTCTTCAGGCGGAGTCAGCAGAGTAATGCAGCGTACTCATGCCCACGTCAGAAGAACTGTCTGATCGACCGTACCAGCCGTAACCGCTGTCAGCACTGTAGGCTGCAGAAGTGTCTGGCTGTGGGCATGTCACGGGACGGTGAGTCCTCAGGGGAGCACCGGGGGGGGGGGGGCTCTTCGGCTCTCAGGACGTACAAATTAATCACAAAGAGACCTGCAGTGGAGAGGAGCCTCAGTGGCCCCACACTCCACTGTCCACTAATCTGTGTTTGAGTGACAGTCACTAAATTGCATTGCCCATTTTGCGTGAACCTACACCTGTTGTAACATACTCTAATTTGAATCCCTACACACTTCTATGATCAGGAATGGTTTTGCTGTTTTATTGAGATGAGTGAATAGTGACAGGTGAGAGGATTCAGTGTATTTTGACTGTTTTTAGTCCAGGGGAAAAGATGCAGTGTATTGCCTTGATCTTCAGGCCTTGGTAAACTCTGTCAGAGCCTGGAGCTCCACACATATGTCTGAGTGAGGTGAAAGGCACTGAGAATGCTTAGCTAAGTGTAGAAAAACAGGGAGGGGTCTGTAGTTGGCAGTCATCCTTAGGCCTGAGGTCTGAGGCGGTGTACTGTACTGGAGAAAAATGAATCTGATCGCTGATTATGAATAATTACAGTGCGTAACAGTTGTTTCCAGGAGATGGGAGCATCATGTGACCATCTTGCTAATGCAAACGAGATGATGTATGTAGAGTGACTCACTTTCACGAGCCAGTTGTTGCTGTAGACTTTAGGGCAGATCTACTCAGGGCCGTGTGTGACAGCAAGTAGCTTTTAGTAAATGAGAATCATTAAGAAAGCCTCATTAAAGACAGCGCAGGTGAGCAGCGTTAACGGGAGCACAGGTGAGCAGCAGTGTGTGTGTGTGTGTGTGTGTGCGTGCGCGCGCGCCTGTGTGTTCGTGTATGTGTGAGGGGCCCCCTGCGGTGCCTGCGGCTGGGTTGTGTTACTGTGGCCTGTGACAGTAGGCTGTAATCAGGCCAGTCCTTCTGAGTCTCTGGGCTGATCTCTCTCACACACAACCAGGACAAGGCAAGGTGACTTCTGACTTCATCCAGCACAACGGCCCCCATCTGCCACACACACACACACACACACACACACACACACACACACACACACACACAGTCTTCTCACACAGGGCCAAGCCCTTCCAGACCTGTCCTTTATCTCTCTGACTCCCACCGTTCTTTTCTCTATTCTTCTCCTCTTTTATCTCTCCATCTCCGACTGCCATCATGACCTAACACTGCCCCTCTTCAGCTTATACTCAGGCCTCTCTTTCTTTATCTGTTCTCTTCCTCCATATCAAATCCATTCACCTCTGTTCTCTTCCACCTGCTCTCATCATCTCTCCTTCCTCTTCTCTCACTTTCATTATGTTATTTTTATGTATTTAAATTTATTTTTCTAAGAGCTGAAACAGCTGAAGCTGATATTTCGTTTCTGTCTCAATTCAGACATCTCTATTTCATCTTTGGCTCAGTACATACATTATTCTCTTCTGCACCGGTCTGGTCTTTCATGTCGTTTCCTCCTACTCTTTCATCTTTACCACTTACACTGGTCTGTTTTTTTCACTCCTGTCCTGAGGAGTGACAGAGTGTGAAAGTGTGCAGTGTAAGGGACGCTGTTGTACTGGTGGTGTTTTACATGGCCTTTGAGCTGGAAGTGGAGTAGGGGCTGCTCTCTGAATGCCTTAAAAGAGTGAGTCATTTTGGCCTAGGTCTGGGCTTTATCCCTCCTTGAGTGTGGCAGGTAAAAGTGAGAGGAAAGTTAATGCTGTAAAGATGTCAGAATGGAATCAGAGTGGTTCATACCCATTACTGCTCTAATGCCCTGAGGGACTCATAAAAACCCGCTCCTCTAGGGTAGCCAGGAACACAGCGCTGTTAGACTAAAGCAGCCAGCCTTAGATCAGCGCTCTCCAGAGGGAAGAGATTTTGATTATTGTTGTTTTTTTTTCCCTCTCTCTCTCTCTCTTGCTCTCTCTCCCTCTCTCTCTTCCCCTCCCTCGCACACACACACACACGTACATACACACAGCGGTGAAATTTGGCCGTATGTCCAAGAAACAGAGGGACAGTCTTTACGCGGAGGTGCAGAAACATCGGCTCCAGCAGCAGCAGCGAGACCACCAGCAGCAGCCGGGGGAGGCTGAGCCCCTCACACCCACCTATGGCCTGTCGGCCAATGGCCTGACCGAGCTCCATGACGACCTCAGTGGCTACATGGACGGACACACTCCGGACGGCAGCAAGCCCGACTCGGCCGTCAGCAGCTTCTACCTGGACATCCAACCTTCACCCGACCAGTCCGGACTGGACATCAACGGCATCAAACCGGAACCTATCTGCGATTTCACTCCTGGTTCCGGTTTCTTTCCCTATTGCTCCTTTACCAACGGGGAGACGTCCCCGACCGTTTCCATGGCGGAGCTAGGTAAGGATTGGTGGGAAAGGGAGGAATATTGGAAGGGGAGAGATAGAAGGAGTAGAAAGAGGGGAAATAACTCAACCGTGGGGCAAACGACACAAAGGTGGCTTAAAATAGCAGGAGGTTGGAGACTTATCTCGGGGACTCATTAAAAGAGCCTCTTTTTTTGTAATTAGTTTCCTTTAATTAGGGCCAATCAGGATCCAGCAGGGCACGCGTCGGGGGAAATCTTTCTCTTTTTTTTTTTTTTTTTTTTTTTTTTTAGCTTTCTTTAGTGCTTTGGGACTCCTTTTAACAGATGTGTTTTTCAACATGATTGGATTTCTTATAATTTTGTGTTTTTTTTCCCTCCCTCCTTCTCTCCCTTTTTAATGAAAGCAAATATGACCTTTGTTTCTCTTAGAAATATTACATATATGCATGTTCATGCACACTCACACACGCACGCACAAACACATACTCACACTAATCCAGTTTTCCTTTATTTGGGGTGCTGATAATTGTTTTCATGTATTCAGTATGAAAACACCTTTCCATATCATTGTCAGTATGAATTGAGCTCAGGTGTGTTTTAGTACCAATTCTCTGACTTTGGTGTGCTTGTATGTATGTATGTGTGTGTGTGTGTGTGTGTTTGTGTGTGTGTGTGTGTTGCATTTATTGCAGAGCATCTGGCTCAGAACATCTCAAAGTCCCACATGGAGACGTGTCAGTATCTGCGAGAGGAACTCCAGCAGATGACCTGGCAGGCATTTCTCCAGGAGGAGGTGGAGAATTATCAGAATAAGGTAACCGAGGGTAGAGTTACCAAAGAGGCCAGCTCACCACCGTTTTTCACTCCTGTCACATTCAGAAGAGGCAAAATCTGCTTTCTGTCCTCAAAATGGTGAAACCAATTCCCTACTGGTTCATGAAATCGCAGCCAGCATATTCCCAAAAGATTAACCAGAATAAATTGGTCGTAGCAAGAACATTCCAAGAAAATTCTGAGAATGGCTCATTTAAATAATCTACGTGACTGTTTGCACATAACATTTCTAGGATGTTCTTTTCATGTTACGGTGTTCTGGGATGTTGATGAAAGCTGGATAGCTTGTTGTTCACAATATATTCAACTGGAAAATTCCCAATGTTCCAGAAACTCCCTTCATAATAGTTTATAATTCCCTTTTGATAAGTATTACATTAAATCCTCTGTTATAACTTGAAGTTCACCCTTTTCCATCTTCTCTCTCATCCTGTCTTTCTGCTGCAGCCCAGAGAGGTCATGTGGCAGCTGTGTGCCATTAAGATAACTGAGGCCATCCAGTACGTGGTGGAATTCGCCAAACGCATCGATGGCTTCATGGAGCTCTGTCAGAACGACCAGATTGTGCTGCTGAAAGCAGGTCAGTCACCCACACACTTTCTTGTCAGAAGGTCACAGGTAGTTACTTAGGTCTAAAATGTTTGTCTTTGAAGAAAACAATGGGATATTGGCTTAGCCTTTGTCTTGAAGAACTGTCTCTGTCTTTAATACAATAAAATTGAATGAAACCTGTTTGAGAGCTGTATTGTGCTCTACTACCTTTTGAGAAATTTATTGTAGTAAAAAAACACTATGACACTGTGTTGTATTGTATTTGTAAGTAGAGCTTTTGCACACTGGAAATGAAGATTTCTCCTTGTTTTGTCTTATTGCCTCGTTTTAAGTCATTCTAAATGATAACCACAGGGACAAGGTCAAAGTCCCCACACAGGCTAACGCTATGCTCTCTTCAAACCATATTTTCACACCCCTTCTATTGTGACAGGGTGACAGCAGTGTGTGTGTGAGTGTGCGCGTTGTCATATAAAGTTGAACACTTTTTGGCTCACATAATTACTCAATTATGAACTGCTGACCAAAATCATGCAGCAGCCAATCAGAACACTGTCGTTTGATTTGGAGAAGAACAGTGAACATCACTGCAGCGGTGATCAGGATGTCTCAGAAGGGACAGTCTTGCCGCTACATGTTATGAGACAAAGGAAAACCTTAGATGGACTTTCGTCCTGTGGTACCACTATTTTCAGTAAGATAATATAACTTGAGCAAACCACTCCCCAGTGTGCACTGAAAGAAAGACAGAAAGAATGAAACAAACAAATAAATAAACAAAGCCCTCTGCCTGCTCCAGTTGTCTGTGAGTGTGTAACGTGTCTGAATGCAGCATGTGTTAAGGGTGTTAATATCAACTGAAATCCAGACAGAGTTTCTTCAACCTTGTGAAGAACCATTTTAAACCCATGCCATTCTCTTAAAGCTTTAGCATGACTTTCTGTTTCATCATATTTTATTGCTCTAATCCACTCAAGACTGAAGACACGCCGCAGGAGTCACACCTCCCACACGCAACAATAACAACAGCAGCAAACATACAGTAAACACAGACAACACACACACACACACACTCATCAGCACACTCCCAGCTCAATATGGATATAAGGCTCTCTCTAGACGCTTCTTTTCTCTAGCATGTTGACTCCACTTGTCAGTTTGATTTAGAATTTGTTTTTGATAAGAAAAAAAAAAATGACAGAAAAAAAACCCTAATTAAATGCAGCCATATTTTCTTGGTTGGATGACACAAAGTCACGAGTTGTGAGTGTGATGGCCAGAGGGTGTCTAACAGCGTAAACACTCTCGGTTAGAAAACACTGCTGATGAGAAATAAGAAATCGCACAGGATCTGGCTGTGAACTGACTGTTTAAAGGGTAAAAAGTTCATAGCATACTTAGTCTCTTTCACCTCTCTCTCTCTCTCTCTCTCTCTCTCTCTCTCTCTCTCTCTCTCCCTCCAGGCTCGTTGGAGGTGGTGTTTGTCCGAATGTGCCGTGCCTTTGACCCACAGAACAACGCTGTCTATTTTGATGGAAAATATGCTGGGCCTGACGTGTTTAAGTCATTAGGTAAGCACGCCAACCATTTTATAGTGACAGTGTGTGAGTTGTGAGGAGAGCGTGTTTTGTGTGTGTGTGTGTGTGTCTGTGTGTGTCTGTGTGTGTCTGTGTGTGTGTGATCAGAGAGAGAGTGTGAAATACAGCAAAATTATCCAGCTCTGTAAATTTTTCAGATTCAATGTAGTTCATCAACCACCTATGGGAGATACCAGCACAAGCTCAAAAGCAGGGTGACTAAATGGGCAAAAATGTCAATATCTGCAAACACACATACACACACACACACACACACACACACACACAGAAAAGCACTTGCATCTTATGTCCAGCTTGGTCTGCTGTGTATTCTCCCAGCTGGAGTGTGTGTGCAAAGCAGATCTGTGTGTGTGTGTGTGTGTGTGTGTGTGTGTGTGTGTGTACTTTCTGCATATGGCTTGAATCTGGAAACAGCATAAGGGTGATTGAGTGCCTTTCGAGAGTGTTTCATCAAAACCAACACTCGGCATGGCCATAATCCAGCCTGAACATTTCTCCAGTGTAAGCAAATACATTTCTGTTTGAATGCCATGACATTACTGAAAACCCACTACCATATTTCTCTCTTTGTGCATCCACAGCCCTCTGAGACAGAGAGCTGTCTAAATGCCAGAGTGAATATATAAATCTGGAGATAAGGGTGTTTATGTGTGTGTGCACGTGTGTCTATGATTTTATGTGTTTCTGCTTGTATTTGTGTGTTTGTGTGCATGTGACTTCAGAAGAAAATCCTCTACCATCTTTTTCAAACACTTTTGTCTTATTTAAGATTCTGTGTGTTCGTTTCTCTCTCGCTCTCTCTTTCTCTCTCTGTGTGTGTGTGTGTGTGTGTGTGTGTGTGTATGTGACCTCAGAAGAAAACCCTCTGTCCTCCATGAGGAAGACAGGTTTGGGGGGTGGAGCAGTTGTACTGACATTAGCCTGTCTGTGTGTGTGTGTCTACCTCTACTCTCTGATTTGACTCAAATTCTCATTAGTAACCTCAGTCACGGTTGCATAACCACACTCATCTGCCATAATACGATTAGTGTCTGACTGAGGAAATGTGCAGGCAGAGGGGAAAAAGCCTCTGTAATGCAGGAGATGTTGCTGAGTTGTGTCGCTGTGTTTTCTCCCATCTGAGTGTGTGTGTGTCCTCCGATGAAGATCAAGGATCAGACTGGCACTTTTATTTCTCAACCCAACCCTCTGTCTCTGTCTCTTTCTCTCCCTTCTCTCTCTCTCTCTCTCTCTCTCTCTCTCTCTCTCTCTCTCTCTCTCTCTCTCTCTCTCTCTCTCTCTCTCTCTCCCTGTGCCTTTTTCTTTGGCAGGCTGCGATGACTTGATCAGCTCCGTTTTCGAGTTTGGGAAAAACTTGTGTTCTATGCACCTGTCTGAGGATGAGATTGCCCTGTTCTCAGCGTTCGTCTTGATGTCTGCAGGTAAGCTGCTGTCATACAACTCAAAGGTGTCTGGCAAGTTAAAGAGCTGCCACCTCTTGGTAACACTATAAATATCCGCTTCATAATACATTAGAGGCATATCTATAATTTATATGCCATACATAATAGCAATATTAAAACGGTATTATTTAACGGATCTTTTCCAGTCATCTCAAATCCACCTACAAAGTGCAAAAAATCAAGCAGACATAACACAAAAGTGCAGAATCACACATCCTAGTGTAATAGAATGTCACTGTGCCCTAATGAAATGGTGGAAGGGAAGAATTTTGCTAGTTAGTTCAGTTTTGTTTGGGCTGTTATGCAGTTGGTATGACATGCTTTCTAATGCATTATTAAAGCGCTTGTAATAAGCCGTGAATGGGAAATTCACCGATCGCGTCGTTCCGACATTTCCCCTAATCCACGCTCTTCCTCTGGTTCCTTATCCCTCATGGCGCATGTCCTAGACGAGGATGACTTTGGTCCGGTGTGAAGGCCTTCCCCGTAATCTCTTCCCAAAGTGACCTTGACAGGCAGCTTTTCCCGCTCTAATGTGAAAACCTCCCAGTTAACATGTCTTTAGCTTTAGTAGTGTAGGTATATTAGTACTGTAACACTGAGGTGACAGCTGTGATTTGATCTGTCACTTACAGTCCTATGGTCCAGTCTGAGATTTAACATACGAAATGCTGCGTACGAAATACCACATACATAATATTCAGTACAGTGTCATAAAGAGTGGTTAATTTATGTCCTGTGCTCTCTCTATGTCTCTGTGTCTCCGTGTGTGTGTGTGTGTGTGTGTGTGTGTGTGTGTGTGTGTGTGATGGTAGACCGGTCTTGGCTTCAGGAGAAGGTGAAGGTGGAGAAACTTCAGCAGAAGATCCAGTTGGCACTTCAGCATGTTCTACAGAAGAACCACAGAGAGGACGGCATTCTGACAAAGGTTCAGGCTCGCGCACACGCACACACACTCACACACAGACACACACACAGAGACAGACTAGCCAGACATATTATAGACAATTTTTAGAGTACTTTAGAGGTTTTTTTTCAGACAGCAATCCTTTTCCTTTCTCTCATCCTCATATTACATGTTTTTGTACTTTCAGAGCCATCGTAGAACAGATTGACCTCAATTACGGCATTAATGACACGATAGAATTTGTTGATGAGAAAGAAGATGAAGTACACAGAATATTAGCCATATGTTTTGTTTTACATTTATTGGGAAACAAGCCATCAAATATTTACAGAAAAAAAATTGTCTGCTTTCTGAACGTTGCTGAGTGAGTGTGCATGTTAAATGTTGTCAAACATTGTGCCAGACTGTGCATGTGTGTGTGTCTGGATGTCTGGATCAAAATAACGTGACGTCTTTGTTCTCTCTGCAGTTGATATGCAAAGTGTCAACCCTGCGAGCGCTGTGCAGCAGACATACAGAGAAGCTGACAGCTTTCAAAGCAATATACCCAGACATTGTGCGTGTCCACTTCCCGCCCCTATACAAGGAGCTCTTTGGCTCGGACTTTGAGCAGTCCATGCCTGTGGACGGCTAGCGGGCCCGCCCACCCCCTACTGGCTACACCGTCGGGAATGTCAAGCATGAATTTAAGACACTTTACCAGTGCCCTGCATACACACACACCAACAGATACACACACACACACACACTTATACACATACATACAGACACGCACTCACGCACACATCAGGATTGCCGACACTGCACACACACTTCCCTTTTTTTCTCTGGAGGGAGAACGGGGTGGATTTGATTGTGTTTTCTTAATTTTCTTTTTTTTTTTTCTTTTCCTTTTTTTTTTTGAGGGGGAGAATGGCTCCCTGTGTTTTTGACAGAGGTTGGATGCTGAGCCCAGGGGATTTGAGATGACGATGAGAAAACAGTGCGTGTTTCTCTCTGGCTGAACCTGAACTGCTCACACACATACAGTTCCAGAATGTTCCACCGATTATTTCTAAAGATCAACAGAAATTGTTTTGACTCCTTTCTCAACCAAAAAAAAAAAAAGAGAGAGAGAAAGAAAGAGAGAGAGAGAGAGAGAGAGAAAGAAAAACTGAAAAGTAAAAGCTTCTCTCACAAAGAGAATTTTGAATTTTGAAGTATTTCACTATTGATGGAAGCATTTTAAATGTTCTTCTTTAAGTCACGTCAGCTGCAAGCTACGTGGCTATCAAGCTCTGTTCATCACTAAAAAATTTATTCCATCTGGAAAATATTTGGTATTAATATTAAACAAGTCAGATTTTTCCCCCTCTTATTTAACCATTGAAACTTACTGGATACTGTGAGATATCCAGTAGGGAAATGGTTTCAGATCTATCCAAGCGTTAGCATGGCCTGTGTCCTCTGCAGTGGGTGTGATTTGGCCAGGTTCAGTCCACTCTCCTCTCCCATGTTCAGTGTTTTATCTGGGGGGATTCGGAGCTCAGAATCCAAACTGACAGTGGGAAAAAAAAGGAGCGAACAAAAAAAAAAAAAAAAGGAGAGAGAGAAAGAGAGCACTGGAGTGTGGAGTGGGGCCGTCGGCACGGTGACGAGAAGCGGCACCTTTCTATGGACAATCGTCGAAAAAAAAACAAACAAAAAAAAAAAAACAAAACAAAAAAGAAGAATTCTGGTAATTCTAATGAAAAAAAATGCAGATTACTTAAGCTGTCAAAGACTCCATCCGTCATGGTTTGTTTTAGTGAGAAAATGCCAAGCCACCTGCTGTTAATCCCTCTGTGGTGGAGGGTCCCGGTAAAACGGTGACCACCTACACAAAGAAAAGGATCCATTCCACCTGTTTTCTAGTGTCCTACAGGGTAAACGGCTATAAGTACTTACTATACAGAAAAAAGTAATGTTTATAGAATCTATTTTAAATAACATGTATGATATTAGTAGTTAGATTATTCTTAATTGTTGAATTGGTCTGGCACTTTTTTTTCTTTTGGCACCTTTCTTTAATTTAAGACTTGTATATTACTTAGTGACGTGTTGCATGTGCAAAAACAAACAAACAAACAAAAAAAACAACAAAAAAAAGACCAACAGAAATGAATACCACAGTCACGATGGCTAGTTGTGGAAGCGCACGGTTCTGCTGACAGCAGTTTGCAGGTGTTTATGTTGATGAAAAGGCTGCTGGGAGGGCTTAGAGAGGCATGGAAGTGACATCTGTGAGCCCACGCTAACAACACAAGAGCTTTTGACTTTAGGGGACATACTGGCACACCTGTAACCATGGTGTTGACAGAGGAAGGTTTACAACAGACACTGGGTCTGTGCTGAAGTGCTCTGAGATTTGGTTGGCTGCTGTGATACTCGGCATGGCATTCTTTAGCTGAGGAGCCTGACGTCAGTGATAGACAGAGTTTGTCATTGGTCTTGAGCTGGAAACAGGTCTGAGCTGGACACCCACAGCAGAGAGAGAGAGAAAGAGACAGAGAGAGGGAGAGAGAAAGAGACACAGAGAGAGAGAGATTTCCCAGCACATTACAACCAGTCAGACAGAGCAACTGTTTTGTCATTTTGCTCCTTTTCTGCTCAGTTATGTTGTGGCTTAAGAAAGAGGGAACCAGAGAGGTTATGTATGTACAGACAGCCCAAGTGAGAGAAAACAGCAGTGTCTGCGCTGGGACAGGACTAGTGAACCATTTAGAACAGCTCAATGGTGTCATCTAGTGGCTGGTAGCAGTGTAAGCCAACAAATCAGAAATCCTATTCTACAAATAAGACCCACTTACATGAACGGTGAAATTCAACATCCCTTACTTTTCAAGTCCCAGTAATGTTTTCAGTGTGTTTCTGAAGTTTGTGAATGTGTGCTTTTGTGAGAGGTTTGTGTGTGTGTGTGTGTGTGTGTGTGTGTGTATGCTCATGTGTGTTAGTGTGGAGCTCTTTTAAACATGCTTTTCTCTAAGGCCTCTGTCCAGCAGTGATGATAGTTAAAAGACAGACAGTGGAAAGAAATGAGAGAATATGAGAATAAACTATTCAAAGCCTTGTCTGGTAGTAAAACTTCTATTTTTGTAACGTGTATAGTGCATAAGCTGATTGAAAATGAGGGAGAGAGAGAAAGCGAGTGAGATAAAGATAGACGGTGAATAGGGATGGCACTTATTTCCTGCAATAATTTGAATTGGTGTTTTTGTGAAATTGGGGGAACAAGACTATGGGTAGAAAAAGTGCTATTTTTAGAATACCTGTTTGTCCTGTTTTGAGTGTGAGTTGAAAAAAAAGAAACCCTTAATTGTGCCATAGTTGTTGTTTCTGCTCTGTGTCTGTCCAGAAACAGATTGTCGTCTGGCATTCCAGTCTAACCATGATGTGACTTTTAGAAAATCCCCAAATAATCCAGAAATATGTTTGATTTTTTTTTCTCATTTTACCCAGAGAAACAGAAATGAACAAAATATCTACTTGTGATTGTTTTGGCTCCTTGTACTGATTCCCATATCTCTACAGTGTAATGTGAAAACACACACACACGTGCACACGCACACACACATACGCACACACACACATTCACTCAAAGACCTGCTGTCCTCAGGGAAAATGTCCTCTCATGTATGTTTGAAATGATCGTTTTTGGAGCTGTTTTCCCCACTTTTAGTTTCTCCTTCAGCCCTTGAATTTACTCTGTAGTCCATTGTTTTCACTGAGGGACTTCAGATAAGTGGAGATTTTGTAGCATTTTCCATAAAAAAGTAAGAAAGAGGAGTTATTGTTACATTTTGAAAGATTGTTCATCACAGAACTAAACAGGCACATGCGCTCAACTAAAGAAGGAAGTTCAAATGAACCTGATCTCTTCTCCGTGTGAGCTGACATCAAACCTGGTTCTTTTATTATTATTATTATTATTATTCCTTTGTTTCATAGCCTGGCCAGTTCACCACAGCAGGTAATTTATGCCAGTTCAGTAAACACAGGAATGATTAGGGTTTATATCACTCATCTCAAATTATATGAGAGTATTGGAACATTGTTTTTTTTAACCACTAGTATATCAATAAATTTTTTACTGTTAGCCAAGCAGCAGTCTGCTGGCTGATGTTAAGCGTGTACGTTGAAGAATGTTGTAATAATTCGAACATGCTGAAAGTGTAATGTATATTCATGGCAGGCCAGCATGCCATATAATACTGAACAACATTTAGAGATTTCCCAACTGTGAACGACAATCCAGTCAAAGTCCAATGGCATAACCGTATGAAGGTGCTTTTTACTGAAAGAGTGTCCTATACTCAGGGAGAATGTGTTTTGATAAGTTCTGAAACTAGCAAGAATGAAAAGTGGGTCGCTGTTACCCAGATATGTGTAACGTTTGCAGTGATTGGTAACAATGAAGTTTAAATGACAGCTTCGACTAACTATCGATTATAATGGATATTGGCAGTTTGCTGGTTGGTACAGGAGGCCGTCTGTGTGTAGCAGTCATTTTATTCCACTTTCCAAAGCATCTTGTTTTCCTCTCTCATGACAGTAAAGGAGCTTCGAACGTGCTGTCCATCA
This sequence comes from Chanos chanos, assembly GCF_902362185.1. NCBI lineage: Eukaryota > Metazoa > Chordata > Actinopteri > Gonorynchiformes > Chanidae > Chanos > Chanos chanos. Next base: position 37,085,483 of record NC_044496.1, read on the forward strand.
GCCCATCCCCTAAAATAGGGACTTTGTTTCACTTTACACTCTAGTGTGACTCAACATCCGAGTATCAAGGGTTTCATCAGGGTTAGTGGTAATTCCAAAAGATGACATGTCAAATGTGTCATTTCCATAATTGGAAACCCAGGTTTCAATTTTCAAGCATCCTATTAATTATTATAGTAATTTGTTGAAAAGAATTAAAACCCTACTTATTCAGACAGTCAGTCTTTCCCATGTTCCTGTTAGTTCTCTGACCTGCTTTTCTCAGCTATGCTTTCTCACAGGGACAGCTTTTGAGAACAAAACACACATACAGTATTTAATTTTCCTTCAGTTCAGTGAAACTTCATTATGTTCCCGATGTCAGAAATACACAAACTTCAGCACACGACTATATTTTGATAACAAAGCAAAGTCTTTAAAGTTCTTTTTTCCCTCAAATAGATTGGGATTCTTCTAATAGTCACTCATTTTGTATGATTTTATGTGCCAAATACCTCCTGACAATTTTTACACTTGTAGACTCCACCCCATAGCCCTTAGACTGTTGTACATCACGAATACGGGTTACTACAGGGCGCCCATCCACGTGAGGTTCCCTCGCAACAAACTTTGATGTACAGCAGTGCAACGCAATCCGGTTCCGTTTCAGTCCAAAACTTCAAACTGGCCTGTCCCTCAGTCAAGTATAGCGACGGCCGTTCACAGTCAGAAGACATCCAGCCCACCCCACGTGTCCACATCACCCCGTCTCAGTAGTTTATATCCAGTGTTTAAAAGCAATATAGGTTGTTAAATGAGAAAACAAATTTTTGGACAGATTTATTTTTCCAATGTTGTTGTATTATTACGTGTTTATGCGCAGAAAGGAGACATCCTGCAATTGGTGTTGTTGGTAACAGATCCTTCTGAGTAATTTGTCTATAAAACTCTTGTCTCTTGTAGTTTGTTATATAGTTTCTTCAATCTGTGGTTTATAGCCTTTTTTGTCGACCTTTGTAAGAAGCAATATGATGTATGTGAATTTGGTAGTGTGAAAAATACACTTGAGCACGTGTGTGTATGTGTGTGTGTGTGTGTTGTATGTAATGTTTGCTTAAGTCTAAACCCCAGACAAGGCTTTAAAAAGCAGGGAACAGCAGGGTCCGTTGGTCGAGGTATCTGTAAGATCTTTTAGCATTTTCTTTCTCTGCATTTGTTTGAACTGGTTTTGGTAGCACTGGGCTTAAACCCCCTTATGAAGCTGTACAAGCATGACCCATTGCACCTCAAATTATTATGAATACTCATAACTCTGTTATGCAAATTTGTTCACCACTCACAGTAAACGGCCTATGCAGTCACAAAAGTACTAAGAAGAGAAACTGTGTACCGTCTTGTCTCTCGTGCAAAAACTCATCCTAACCTTAGAGAGGGCCATTTCGGCGGCCAGTCGTACATCTCTTTTTTTTCTTTTCCTTTTTTCATTTGAAAAGGAATGAGGAGACATGAAGTGTGACGTCCTGCTTGTAACAGCGTTCTGGTCAGAAGGTTATAGTGTTACCAAGATGTGTAACAGTCCACTTTTATTGCATAGTTTTAAAAGGGGATTTTTTTTCCAAAAAGCACAGCTGATACGGTGATTAAAAGTGAAATACATTTTAGAATACAAGACAAAAAAAAAAACCTAAAAAAAAAAACGAATAACTAAAAAACTTTTAGCCATAATCGAATGTCAAGCAATAATATATATTGTGTACTATTATTATTATTATTATTATTACTTTTGTGCATAGGCTTTGGACATCTGCATGTAAATACACCTCTTATTTATCACATGGTTCAAATTTATGTTTGTTTGTTTTTGTTTTGTTTTTTTCCCAGGTTGTCTTTTTTTTTTTTTTTCATCTGTATATTTGACTAGTTCTGTTCCCAGGTGGAGAACTGAGAACTTCATTTGACCTGTAATATGTATAGCTTCTTTTCACCCTCTTTCTCCCTCCACACTTTTTCTGCTTTTAATCCACAGTATTTAATGTTATTATTGATCACGTTGTATAAAGGTAACTTTGTAACTTTCTGTCTGTATAGGTAAGAAGAAAATACTGCTATAATGGCCTACTCAGTGCAAATATTTATCAAAGACATCAGGCTGTTCAATATCTCTGTTTTTTAGAATACTTCTCTCTTTTTAGAATTAGTTTGATAGAGGTAGGGTGTGCTGGCATTTATTTTGTCTTAATACTAATGTGTGGTGCTAGGTATGTTACTTTTGTGAACAAAAAAAAAAAAAAAAAGGAAGAAAAATCTTGATGCATAGGCTAGGCCACCCGAGTAGTCCACTCATTTCACTGAGTACTGATGCATTATTGATATTAGGATTCAATTAATAATGATGATAATGATTAAGATAATGATAGTGCTTAAAAAATTATTTTTAATACCCAGCGAGCACCTGTATCAGTGTGCTAGTCTTGGGGACTGATTCTTTTTTCTTTCTCACTTTAAGATTGTTAGCACAGGCAGTATCAGCTTATTACAATGCTATTGCAAAGTTGGTTATTGATTTTTCTTTTTGTTGTTGTTGTTATTATTGAGATAAAAGACTGAGGTTATCCACGGTTAAATTAAACAGCAGTATTGTATTTGTCCTTCCGATTGTGAAAACCCCACTGGCTGGAGAAGTTGCAGGTCAAAACTGCCAATATGATTTGTACTACCTGTACTTTGACTGTATCTCACACCAGAAAGAACTGGAGTGAACCGATTCAGCAAAGTGCCGGACAAAAATGCCAATCGAATTTTCAGCAGCTTTCTGCTCCCCACCCCCTGCATCTTTTCCAATTTCCCAAAGCTGCTCCTTCATACCAGCCTCGTAAATATTGGTTTTTTTTTAACATCCCATATTCTTGTTCATTACCACAAAGAGTTGTCTCAGATGTCACACCTCAGTGTTATTTTTAAGAATTATACAAGAAAAAAGACAGTTACACAAGGTTCAATCTAATCCTTTTTTTTCTCTCTCTCTCTCTCTCTGTAGCAAGTCAGACTATACTCGCAATAATACACAAACAACTTACACTGACCTCCTCTCAGTGTTACAGGATGCAGAAATTATATACAACTGCTATCATTTTTTTTAAACATTTATTCAACGGAAAATGTATTTGCACATGTAGGTGAATTCTATCTATCCTGTGTTTCCAATTTTTTCATATGCTGTCTTTTTAAGTAATTGATATTTTCTGTGTTTGTTTATGACCATGTAAAACAACAGTTCATGTCTTTTGCAATGTGCTGTATTTTTCATTTGATAATATCTGCACACAGATATTGCAGTTCTCAGTATATTTTCACTGTTCTTGTCTCTTGTCTACGCCTTTTCCTCTTATAACAACACAACTGAGACTGTTGAATCATTGTTAAATGAGACACGCACAATGATTTAATCAAGTGCCGTCTCATTAACTTTATAGGGTGAAAGATAAATCGTTTGTTTTAGACCCAAGTTTGGATGTTTGTAAAATATATATATAATATATATATATTATATATAATAGACAATGGACAATCCACTCTGTGTTTCCCCTCCTTTTATGATGGTTAAAATTTTAGTTCTTGCAAACAAAACAAAAAAAATGACTAATGCATTGTATTTTAAATATTCATAAGTTTATGTAAAATATGCATACAACACATCTGGATTTTTCTCCTGTTGTCTGTTTAATGAGAGCTTGAAGGGGTGGGGCCTGAGGCAGTGGGAGGGTTTTTTTTCTTTTTCTTTTTTTTCCTTTTTTTTCTTGCTCCATGCATAGGCAACATCAACTGTGGAAAAGCTGAGTCCAGTTCGTGGTTGTTCACCGATCTTTATGTCACATTGTTTGCTACTGATCTTAAAATGGGACAGATGAACGTGTACCTTTCTATTCAGCTCTTTTGAATTCTCTCTTTAGGAGGTAGTTATCTTCACGATAGTAGTTTTGCTCCCTTCTTGTCTGATTCTTAAATATGGAAATAAGTATTTTGATTCATTTTGTAAATACAGCTGTAAAGAAAAATAAGAAATTTAATGTTGTCTTTTAAATACTTTTCATTCTAATATGAATGTTGTTATATTGTACTTAGAAACTGTACCTTTAATATTATCTTTATTAAAAGTGCATTGGACACATCGATTTTAGATGTGCTTTATGTGCTGGTATCCCATAATAAAATTTACCGCTTGTAATGGGCTCTTATTTAATGTGTGTCTTACTTTGATCTGCACTCTCTCCATTTCCACCAATTATCATCTCTTCAAAACCATATGGGAGATGCATATAGACATGTTCTCTGGTCACTTGAATAAGTGGAAATGTAACAGTATCAGTATTGCAATATCAGCGACTAGCAGATTAAAACAAACAAACAAAACCCTCATGAGTTCTTAAATGCAAGCTTTGCTGGTGATTTCATGGATGTCCTGTCAAAAGCTGCCGGAATCCTGACATATTCACACACCAGCTATTTAAAACCGGTGAGTTTTTTGTTTTTGTTTTTTGAAAGAACTGTTCTTGTTAACTGTTGAAGTGTATGGCAGCAATCAGGATTCAATTATTCCGTTTGAATTTTAGTTTGCATAGATTGGATATAAAGGATTTAAAGGATGATGGATTAATACTCATCAAAAGAAAGAAAAATCACAGGAGGTCCAAGCAACGGTATTTGATACCCAGACCTAACCTTCCCCCAGCTCATTTTTGTGTGGTTTGAAACACGTTCCTACGATGAAGAGATCTTGGTACAAGAACTGGTACAAGAACTCCAATGCTGAATGTTACTAAATTACACAAACTTACACACTATTCTCATTTCCTGACGTTTAAAAAAATCACGAATTGACCTGACCCCTTAAGTCAATTTTAAGGATTTTTCTCCCAGTTCCGGAACCTTTATCGTCTATGTTTTATCCACACGGTAATTTGTCATTGCTGCGCCGTCATGGAGAACTGTCAACACGGCTTAATATTGACAAAATTATTCGTGTTGCCTCTTTCTTGTTTCTCGAACTGTCAACTATAAAATTAACCGGACGCATGGAACCTACATGGTAGGTAACAAGTCAACAGTTGTGTATCGTGTGAAAATGATTTCAAAGTCGCACTAAACAAATGCACATTTCGCCAGTCAGTTCACTTCTGTTGATGTAACGTGATGGTTTCTCTACCTTTTGTTGTATATTGGCTATTTTTTCGTGGTAGTCGCAAAACTATCGCTATATCGAGACAAATTCTCGTGGATAGACTTCAGAGCCATACGTACAATGTTTAATGGGTCGTTATTCAACTATGTTAAACATTTGTCTATCTTTAGGGATGAACATCTTCCCGAAGATCCGGTATTCTTCTCTAGGGACGTTTACGACAAATTCTCACTGACTCCATCTATTAAAGAACTCTGGGCTAGTTTGGGAAGGTAATTATGTTGTTCATAACTGTCTTCACGTGCCACAGGAAGCAGAGATTAAACTTTACTCTACAGCTTCCTTTAATTAAACAGTTCAGTTTATTTACGCACGTGGCGTTGTGTCGTCCTGTAGACGTGTATTTTTTAGTCCTTCCTTTTCGCTCCTGTTTTGTTAAGTTTTGTAGGCTTATATGCTGGCTATGTAAGCCAATGAATCTATCTAAGCGTTGCTATGTAGTCCAATAAATCTGAGCAAGTGTTGCTATGTATGAAACTATTTTATATGCTTTATGTTGTGTCTTGTGAATTAATTTGTGTGTTTTCTTTAAGTACCAAAGTAAAGGTCACAGAGAATGAGGAGGGTACAGAAAATCCTGGTGCACCCTCTAATCAGGAAGCAAAGCCCAAAAACAATAAAAACACTCCTCAAAATGCCACAGCAAGTAGTAGTGAACCGAGCACTAACCAGACAGAGGGGCAAAATGACACAAACGATGGTGCAGCTGAATCAGAGAACAGAGACATCCATGCAGTGGATAATTTTCTCCAGCCAAGGGTGCCCTACCCCTGTCTCTCCAGTCTCAAGAAGAAAGATCAACAGGCATATCTGCGTTTTCTAAAGAACCGAAACGGCCCCTCTCCTCCACAGGTACAGAGCCTTAAAACTATAACAGTCAGTTCATGAAATTTGAATAAATTTCACCTGGTGGATTTCATGGCCTCTGTTCAATTAAGAGTCATATTTCTGTTTATGAACGGCAGCATCTACTGGAGCGGGCAAAGAACGAGGTGGCAGAATTTATGAGGTATTTGCAGGATGTTTCTAGAATATGTTCAGAGGACTACAACTACATGTCCCCGGGAGCAACACGCTATTCAGAGGTCCATCTTGATGCAGATCTTTTAATCAATATTTATAATCTTTATTTTATTATCCTTTTATTTACGCTCTGTATTTTAACACATACCCTTAAAATCATCCATGTCTATGTGTATTTGATTGTCTTCTCAGCTGTACTGCTTTATGACGTGTTTTGGGGAACGGGGAAGGTGCTTGATTTTGGAGGAGTTCTTGCTCATATCTGTTTTTCTCTCACTTCACAGGAGTATCTGCATGCCTGCTTAGATCAAGTAAAAAACTATCCCCAGATTTACCTCATTCAAGGAATCACCAGTTTAACAGGGGGGAAATTCTTCCCAGATATATCGCTCAACTTTGAGAAACAGCTGCTCTCCATGGTAAGTTACATTTAAAGAGATTGTCATTTGAGAAAAAAAACAAAAAAACTTTTGTTTTATTCTCGTGTGTTTTTCACTGTCATTTCTCTGTAGGGGCGTATAGACGTCGTGGAGAACAAGGTGCTGCCTGCAGATGCACAGCTCTCAGTCGCTTATGAGACTGTTTCATCTGTAAATTCACCCGCCAAGAAAGTTCGCTATAAACACACAGTAAGCAGCTGTCTCACATGGTTACCTTTTTTTCTTTAAGCAGTGTTTATTCTTTCTTTTTGATTTAATTGGTCAGTCGCCTGATGCAGCCAAACACAAAATGTCAGAATTCTGCAATCTGAACTGACTACAGCTTTGTCCAGTAGATGGCGCTAACGCATCCTTCCTTTTTTTCAGTCCATTAGTCTGAGCAATGACACAAAAGGCAAGCTGAGACTTTGAGAAAACTCTCTTAGTATATGCTTCAGTCTTCTGGTTGCCTTAAAAAGACCTCTCTTCAAGATTGACTTTAATGAGTGCTCTCATTGTTTTTGTTATTTGGCAGTCCTGACATCTCATGTAGAGTGAAAACTGAAATTAATTCACAAACTGAAAGCAAATTACCTCCAGTTTCTAGCCTCAACACTGTGGACACACCCTCTGTTTATACTAAATCTAAATACTGTAAAACACTCCCCTGATGTCCATTCATACTTGCGTCTGCAGGACATTAGCACTGATTCAAATGCTGAGAAACTCTGTGCTACCTATGAGCCTCATGTGTGCCTGACCAAAGAGGCTTTTGTCCAACTTCTCAGCAATGACCCAGAGTTCACTGAGGCATGGGAACTTCCTGTCTGGGTGAAAACTATCTCAGGCAAAGGTAGGTGGTCACTACCTCGACCCAGGGCCGTCCATGTCTCATCTCCTGCTTTGCTCTAGCCTCATCTTTGGTCTCATTGTTAACTTGTAATGCTTGTCTTCATTAGTTTAAATGTTTTGCACTACATATGAACTGTCTACCACTACATCAAATGCTGTACATGCACCACGTAGGTGCTTAGCATTTTAATACCTTGATGACATCAATAAATCATGTTTTATGGAATATTTTGGATGTTTTGCAGGTACCAACCGGAGGAAGACAGTGTACATAGACTCGCCCCTGCTTAAAACAGAGATGACTCAAAGAGAGAGAAATCTCATTTTTCATGAAGAGAGTATTAAAGTGGCTGTTAAGAAAACAGGCTCCAAACCTGTTTTTTTCCTCAAATCAGAGCAGCGGTACACACAGCTAGACGCTTCCTCTACAGTAAGGACAGTTTTGGTGACACTGTAAATCACCACTGAATACATTTGCCTATTCAAAGTACTCATATAAAACCCAGTGTTAAATGTTTCATATAAAACCCAATGTTAAATGTTTCTGAACAAGGCACTCTAAACAAGGTATTGCAAGTCTTTTAAGAATGCAAATCATTTATTTCGATTGAATTCCCGAACTCCTTGATTACCACAGGTACATAGGAGTCAGATTTGCTATGTAAGAGATCAAAGGATCTATTAATTGTTTTGTCTTTCCAGGAGAACAAGTCCAGGAATCCTGTGTCGTTTGACAGCACAGTCATTGATTTTGAAATGGATTTAACAGAACTTGAGTCATTTGGAGAATCTTATGAACTCAGCAAGAAAGCAAAAAAAGTCAATGAACCCAAAGCGCTTTGTAAAGGAGACAAAAAGGAACTTTCTCTAAGTCAAACAGACTCCAAAAAACCAACCTGCAGTCTTACTCCAGCTAAAAACCCTCCAGAACCTTCAGAGACTACACCAGCTCCTCTCACACCAGCCCAGGAGGTGGAGAAAGGCGGAGCAGATACCTCCTGGACAGATGTAGAGGATGATGGCGTAGAGGAGAGCTCCAAGGTGAATTTGAGTCCAGTGTCCGGAGAGGAGCAGATCGGTGCTGATTCAACCGAGGGAGAGCCCGCAGGCTTGTCTCCTGTCAAACGAAAAAAAGATGACTCCCAACAGAACTCTCCCACTGATATGGACTCTGATGAAGAGCGGCTGGTCATCGACGATTGCTCTTCCCCCATGAAGAACCATGAAAAGAAGAGCAATACTGCTCAGACTACTGCTCAGGATCCTTCTCCGGCCACACTGGGCTCTTCGGACACCATCACATCCCCCAAACATGAGAGCACACTGGACTCCCCTGCAACCCCTATCCAGCAGCCTCACCCTGTCACCCAGCCTAAAGCAGATACAGGCTCACCACAGAACTCAGGACCGAGGAAAGGGGCTAAAAGGGCCAGATTATCTGGGGAATGTGACCAGTTAGGCCAGATCCTTCGGATGCAGGACACTCTGCTGAAAGCCACCCCAAGCAGGAGCCAGGAGCCTCAGAAGACTCAGACCACAGAAAACAGTCCTGCAGAAACACGGAACGTCAGCCGTGCACAGTCCTTGGTGAAACCCTGTGTGACCTCCTTCCTGGAGTCTGGAGAGTGCCCTGCGGAAGACGTTAAGACTGTCGCTATCTCATTGGCTGCCTCGCCAGACCACCTGACATCAACTCAGAAGAAAAGTTAGTAGTCATATCCACTTCTCTTAGTGAACGCTAAGAATCAACCTTTATAACTAACCCCAGCTAACTTGTTTTATCTTAATTAATATTACTTTTTTTTTTCATTTGTATTGCATACGTGTCTTGTATGAAGAAAAATGAGTTTGTCATTGTTTTTTGAAGGATTATTGATAAGACCCTTGCTATGAGCAAAAGCTCTATTACTTGTTAAACTTTATGTGGCTTACACTTTCGAGCATGTTCGTGTGCCTCACAGGTCTGCTAACAGAGGAGCTGCAGGTGACGGCTGAAGATGAGATGGACTACGAGGCTCCAGAGAAGGGCAACGTCATCTATAAACTCTACAGTCTGAAGGACATCCTGCTGATGGTGCGCAGCAGTGTGGAAATGGCACATCCAAGACATGATGAAGACACTTACAAAGTTAGTTAGTGCACTTTCCTCTGCTGTCTGTAATCCAGTTTCTGTCTATACACACACACACACACACACACCACCACCACCACCACCCAACAGAGCAAACAGATGGCCTCCCTCCACACCCCCACGCAAACTGTATTAGAGAATATATCGTATTAAGAAATTTTACCTCTTGGTAATTTCAACATAGATATTTTTTCTCTCACTCACACTAACGCAGAAATATGTATTTGCCATTGGTGATTTTGTTAAGAACAATACAAAATTGTGATGGTGATGAATCAAACCAAAATGTTTTTTGATTAATCACATTTATAGGATTTTATAAATCCGTATGTGACTGTATCACATGGAGTTTTGTTAAATATTCTCGAAGGAAACCTCATAAAAATTGCTGTAGTCACATCAGTTATAACGGGGCTGAACTTTTACAGAAGGCGAACAGTTGAACAGGGCAGCTGAGCAGGGCTGTATTGTGTAACATCCCTAACTCCCTCTGTACAAACACATACTCTGCATGATCCCACATCCTGTTTAAAGGGCATATCAGAGTGTTTTCAGACGATGGGTCACACACACTCGCACACATTTAATATACTGGCACAGTTTTGGATGGAAACAGTGTTGCAAGCTGAGGACCAACTCTCTCAACTCTTGCCATAAGTCAAGGGGCTTTACGGTGTGATTTTAGCGTACTGGGATATTTTAATAGAATGAAAAGTATTTTATGGTCCCACCCTTAAACCTAGATCTTTTCGCAACACATTATCCTAAATCACAACTTTAATTCTCAGACTTCCCTAATGGCCCACCTCCCCTCAAGGATTTTTTTCCCCTCTGTGACACTGTGTGTGTGTGTGTTTCTCTGTGTTTGTGTGTGTGTGGGTGTGCGTGTGTTTGTGTGTGTGTGTGCAGGTGGTGCCAGTGCATTTGCTGCCTAAGCTGGAATATCAACTGTGTTACGGAGCGGAGAGTCTGACCCACAGTGAAGCGTGTCGTCTGTGGGCGGAGACACTCTTACACTCCAGCACAGTCTCATTCATAGGTAAGCCATTTGAACCTAGCCTGGGTCACCCCCAAGACTCTATTGTCTTTATCATCTCCTTCCTGCTCTGCTCTCTCCTTCATATGAGCCTTGTTTTATTTGAATTGCTGTGGAGTGGTGTTTTCCCATAGCTGCCTTAGATAATATTTTCTTTTTAATCTCAAGTAAACAGTTGTAGTAGCTTGAGAAGCAGGTTTGAGTGAATGACCTGGTGTAGCCCTCTGAGGGAGTGTTCAGCTATGGAATTTCTTTTGGTGGAGTATACCACAGGCAGATATCCAAGGATTACTTACAGAGACGAAAGGCCTTCACAACCTCTGAGCAGCAGTGATAACTGAACCGCTTATCAAAACTTCAAACTCCCACACACTCATTTGTTTTCCCAGATAGGTCCAGAATTCCCAAACAGAAATTCCCAAACGGAGCCCATCCCTGAAACATTTATTACATATTTCCAACAATATGCTGAGAATGTCACGGATACTAGTGTCGATTTTGCTGTTTCACGTAGACAAAAGCATTTATGGGCTGTTAAAAGGTTAATTCTTAGACTGGAGAGAGAGAGAGAGAGAGAGAGAATCCCCTCCTCCAAGCCCTCACATGCTTCCCTTATGACTCACCAGGCTTATGGGGTTGTTTGTAGCTTTGGTTGTCATAGCAACCAGCACTTAAATTTCAGGAAGCCATGCAATACAGGGACTCTTTGAGGAATTGTGAGTTCTGCTGTATACGTCTGTTTTAAATGTGTAGGCTGCAGGGAGAAGGACACACCCTTGTTTCATTAACTCTTTCTGTACTGCATATCCAAACTCCATAAGTATTTTCACACAGCCTGCTTGCTCAATGTATTTCACAACTTGTGCTGATGAAGTGAATTACACGTGTGTGGGTGGGGATTCCCTCTCCACCCTTAGTGTCAGTCTGCAGGTCATACACACTGTTTTATGCCCTCATCTTGACTAGCAGATTGGACAAAACTTTATCGTCTTAAAAGAGGAGTAATCATTTTTGCAGTCACACACAGAAAAGAGTGAGATTTCCCTTCATGCTTAGGTATCTCTGTATTTGCCATAACAGATAGAGTATGTGTACGGTGTGTGCAACCACATTCTTTAACACAACATTCTTGGGAGAAGTTCTGAAAGTTGTAACATGGTGTTCTAAGGAAAGACTGAGAAGTTCTGAAAGTTGTAACATGGTGTTCTAAGGAAAGACTGAGAAGTTCTGAAAGTGGTAATGTGGTGTTCTGAGGAAAGACTGCCAAGACTCCATGTTCTGCACTTTTTCTCAGTCAGAGATTCTTCAGGCTCAGTGAAGGAATTTGACTCTTAATCTCCAGCCAGAGCCAAGGTCCAGAGGCAGCCAAAGCACAGTAGCTTCCAACACTCTGGCATTGTTAGCACTCAACATGGCTGGAGTCACTTGAATGAGTTTGTGTATCGCTATTGTCCATGAGCAGCCAGGGTAAGGTCAGGGTTTTGGACCGGTCGTGACACCTGGCATGTCATCTCGTCTTCTGTGAGAACGATGCCTTCTCCCTCATGGCCGGAGCCATTCCACATTCACATTCAGCTTTTATAACTTCATTAAACTGCTGCGATGATGAACAAATATGTAACATGATAATGAGCCTGTATATAAAGCACTGTCAGCCCAGCCAGAGATCATTATACCTAAGGAAGGGAAACTGAGGTGCTCACCTTTTCTTGACGCTGAGCCCCAGCGGTTTCACGATAAGTTTTGAAATCGAATAGCAAGATCAAATTTGTTTTGTAAAGCTAAGGCACTCCTAATTTGTGGAGAGAGCGATTTTTACACTCTGAGACATTCATTTTGTCCCTGTGGAAATCTGGGAAAAAAAGATTTTGTCATTGCTAAATTGCATCATTGCATAGTTGCTCAAGGGATCCACAGCTAATCAGACATGTTTCCACTTGTCTGCTCCTCCGACGCTGGCAAAGCCGAAGCAGTGAGAAAATCATGGGCCGTTAGTTGATTGAAGAATGGTTTTTAGGTGTTTCAGGGGGCATGCTGGTACTGCTTGATTATATCAACTCTGAGTATGAATGAAGCAAGTCCAAACAGAGAGCAGGGTTTCTCTGTACAGAAAATATAGAGGAAAAGTCATCTCTTTGCCTGAGGAAAACAGATTAGTGTTTATAGAGACCTAACTACAAATGCAGCTCTATATGTGAAAACTCGTTAATTGTTTTACTCTGTGTGTGTGTGTGTGTGTGTGTGTGTGTGTGTGTGTGTGTGTGTGTGTGTGCGTGTGTTTGTGTGTGTGTGTGTGTTCTTTGCTCAGGCCGCATTAACGCCCACACCTCAAAGTTAGCCCAGATGCAGGAGCTCCCGCCTGACTGGATCCAGAACACCTCCTGTGACTTTAAGTGAGTACTGTCCGGGTCCACTGACCTCTTATGACCTCGCCAATGACCCTGCCAATGACCCTGCCAGGGACTCTGCCAGTGTGGAATTATCATTAATAAAATGGACGCTGAAAGACCAGGTTCACTTTGGTAATTAGTTTCTGATTTTCTAATTTTGGAGGTTGTGAGGTGCTAATTTTGGATCATTAATTAACCTGATTAATCACCTTCTGCGGTTATTAGTCCAAGCTCTTTTTGATGAGTGCAGTATCTGGAGTTTGTCAGAGCTGATCTGTGCCATACTGTGACTCTGTTGTCCTCCATCTATCCCACAGGCCTGTCCGCTCACTCAACTCACTTCATCACATACTGAAGAAAGTCACAGAGTAAGTCCCTTTGTGTGTGTGTGCACGTGTGTCTGTATGTCTGTATGTGTGTTGTGCATTGTGTGTTTTATTTGTGAAGTGAGCATTTCTGTGTCTAGAAACCATAAAACTCTTGTAAAATTCTCATGATGGGTAGGACTGTCATGAGTGACATTTGTCTTGTTCCCCGTGTGCCATGACACGTTCACCTGTGTTTCTCTAGCCATGCTTACGTCTTGTCTTCACTCAGTGCCTCTGTGTGTGTTACCACGTTCCAAGCCCCAACATGCAGTCAAACATGTTTTCTCACATATATTTATTTAGTCTTAGGAATTACATTACTCAGTGCTGTTACTTCAGTTCACAAAGATGTGTCTTTACCTAAAGACTTCCCTCACCTTTCTCCCATACAAGCCAAAATCATGTTTTCTCCCAACCAGAGAGGCATTTAGATTTTAAATAAGTTCTTGTTTTTCAGTTCATAATATATTTATAGCAGCCTTTTGTATGTATGTGAAGGGCAGTGATGTCTTCTCTCAGTGAAAAGGTGTCGGTGTGATAGCGTTTGCTGTAGCAAGTTGGTGTCTTTAGGGAATGACACTGGTCTTAAGGAATGGACTGAGTGACCAACTGAAACCGAATTCTATCACTCTCTGTCTGTGTGTATAATAATAACATGAACCACAGGTCTGTTTGCCCTGAAAACACCTTTCTCTTCATAAAATACAGATGTTTGCCTGTATGTAATCTGTCTTCTAGGCTAGAAGAAGGGAGGTTCCTGCTAACACACAAGGCCAAGGAGGCGTTTGTGACTGTTTACAAAGCCGCTGATGGAAAAAAGGGTAGCCATAGTGCTCACGATTTGCAGCAGGTCCACAGCGGTCCCCCTGGGGCTCCTCTGCATGGTGGTGTGCCCTGGGTCGCCCTTGACCCCTTACACGTTCTACCTTTCCACCAAAAACACGGACGACCACCCTGCATCTTCCCACCGCCAGACCCCCACGGACAGAAGGTAAACGTGGTATATGTCACCAGAGGCCTGTGCATTATTCTTTTAGAATTTTCTCAGAGGTGAAAATGAAGACAGTATGACAGATAGCTATGTCACTTTCATATCAGAAATAGAATTTTACAATGTCTTAACAAGCATACAACATCAGAAGCTCTTTGGAAGCTCTTGTTAAGAAAGCTGTCAGAAGATTGTGTTTTTATGAAAACCACACCTCTCAAACTCACTCTTAAGCCAAGGTAAATAGTCTGTTCTCAGTCTGCTCTTGTAGATTATGACCCACAATTCCTTTCCCCAGATAAAGAGTCCACACCCACAGCCAGCGTAGGCACTATTATCAGATGAGCAGTAGCTAGCTTCAGTCAATCCATGATTCTTCTTCTGAACTAACCAAGAAAACATCAAATTACAGTTAAATACCTGGTTTAGAATGCTTTCATGACTGAATCAAGACTCTTTGTTTTGTGGTAGTCAACTGTTTTGGCTGGATTTGCTCGTAAATTTGGTAATCACTGAAGTAATATGTGAAACTACACTTACTGGAGAAGATACTTGATCTTAAGGGTTTTTCTTTTGTGTGTGTGTGTGTGTGTGTGTGTGTGAGAGAGAGAGAGAGAGAGAGAGAGGGAGGGGGGTTAAATTCATTTGTTAACTGTGGTATGAGGGAGGTACCCAGGCCAGTTAGGAGTGAGTGATTCAGTCAGAGAAGAATCTAGAGCATTCGTCAAAAGTACAGACAAGAACACTACTGCACTTTTACGGTCAGTGCTGCTACAAGCCCTATGGGACAGTAAAGACAATCGGGTTTCTGTAGAATCTGGAGAAATCTCTTGCCTTCTTGTCCTGCCTTGAGTTGGAATTGTATGTCCCTGGGGTGAACCTGTTCACCGCACAGGTTAGAGGTTTGACAGGGCAGAGAAGGCTTTGCTACTCAACACTTTCATCACTGCCAAACCCTGTAAGCTAAACTCAGAGAGTACTCCAGAGAAAGCCAAAGATGCAGCAGGAATCATACATCACTAAATATAATGACTGTAATTTTTGTTTCTTAAGTACTATGATGGGATTAGGAAATGTAAGAGAATGTTTCCCTGTTGCTTTCCATTGAAAAGGAGGGAGTGAATTATATTCATTGTAGCACAAAGAAAGGCATTAAGGATGTACAAACAGTAGTCAAAGCAGTCCTGAGGTGTTATCTAGATCAGTGGTTCTCAACTCCTGTCCGGGGGGCCCCCTGTCCTGCACGTCTTTGTTTTAACTCTTCATTATCACAGTTTATTGAGCTAATCAAGGGTTTGATGATTAATTGATGGAATCAGTGGAATCAGGTGTGTCAGTCCTGAGTTTAACTGTGATTAACTGTGATAATGAAGAGACTAACCTAAAGTGACTGTCACAATGCAAGAAAGGGATTCTGGGATCAAGTCCTGGTCTGGGTCCATGGAGATTCACATAGGTTCCCACCTATAGCCGAATACATGCATGTTCTACTTTAGCTGCTCTTGGCACTGCTCTGAAAATTGGGTGTTCAATAGTTAGTTAGGATGGGTGAGATGCGGAGGACAGACTTGTCTATATGGATCAATGAAATGTAACTTAAGTTAAATTTCAGACAGTCCAGATTTGTGCTTTACGTTCAGATGCTCTTTCTTGATGTTTGGGCCAAGTTCTGTCACTGCTGTGGAGACAAATAGATACGCTACAGATGCACAAAACTGTTTGCTAACTAGATGTTTGCTGTTTGTCTCTAGAATCTGGAACTTTCTTACTTCCCTGTATTGTGACATCACAGGTCCCTGGGGTTACTAGGTTACCTCATAGGTTAGCTGTAGCTTGGCAGTGCCTGGGATGGTTTGCTTTTTGTTCACTGCCAAGCTGTTAATTCACAGAATCCATAACCAATATTCCAGAGAAAACCAAAGATGCACCAGTAATTGTGTAGCACTTGTGCTGTAATTACTGTACATTTGTTTCTGAAGTGCTATGATAGGTTGGGAAATGTAGAGATGTTTTTTCCCTCTCTGCCTTCTGTTGAAAAGTAATTTTGTTTCCCTCTTTGTTTTCCATTGAAAGAAATGAATTGCATTTAGTGTAGCCCAAAGAAAGGCATTAAATATGTGCAAACAGTAGTTAAACGGCCGTCTTACTGGTGCAGTACTTACTTTTCAGACACACACACACACACACACACACACAATCAGCTGGCGATATGAGCCAATTTCCCTTGTTTACTGTTTGGCCATGTTCATATATGTTTTTTATGCTTTCCATAACAGGCATTTTTATAGGTAATGACAGTTATTAATAGAAAAATAGATACTGTTAGGGGGGCTGAATATGAATTGTACTGTTGTGTGAATGTCTGGGAAGATGCAGGGCTGATATCTTGTCCTCTGTGCTCAGGCTGGAGGAGGAAAACCAGGACGTCAGGGTCCAGGGAGAAGCCCAGGTCCAGCACAGAAACCTGTCCCAGAAAATAGTCCTGCAACAGGCCCAGGGCTGTCCAATCAAACAGAGGTGGGAAACAAGAAAAAGAAGAAGAGCAAAGGCAGGCGCCTGAAGCAGAAACAGAAATTCTTTGAAAAGCTGAGAGCCAGTAAAAAGAGCACCCAGCAGAAGACTCCACAGCCAGATTAGAACCAGGATGGAGAACAGAGCCAGCAGAATCAGGTCCGCTTATGGCAAGGAGCTTAAACATAAATGTGGCCTTCCTCACTGTAGCTTACTGTTGAGCAGAAAACTTTCTTTTTTTTCATAAAAGGAAGATCATGTTTTTGCACTTGCATTTTTTTAAATGCACTTCGTGTTTTATATTTGGTTCAAACAGTCAAATTCATTTGTGTGTCCTGTAGTAAACTGGAAGCTACCAGATGATTAATGAAGTTATTGAGGAACTCATTTGCGTGGCTAATATTACTGTTTTGGTCTCTAGTTTGTTTTTCGCCAAAAATAAATATTTAATTTCAGAGAAATTGAAGGTTTGAGCTATAAATATTCAGAATTTGAAATGCTTTGTATTTCTTCGCTATTTTTGTCAAATAAAAATGAATGATATGTTTTAACTTCACAGCTTATTTTATAGTTTATTTCCCCTTCTCACTGGTAATGCGCTGGGCGTGGTTAACGGTGAAAGTTTGACTGCATTGTGTGTGTGTGGAAACACTGACTCACCTGTGCTCTTGTAAAGATGTGTTTTGATAATCTTCTCACAGTCAGTGAGTTGTGTGTATGTGTCTGAATGACTGAGGAGAATGTGTGAGAGGGACATGCTGCGATGAGTGAAAAGCCTTTTTCGTGGGGAAGGAGGGAAACATGACAGACAGCCACGACTTAACCACGCTGTTTGTTTAGCCTAGACACATACCAACAGTAATAGAGAGACCAGTCTAACCAAATGCATTGGATGGTTTGCACAGACATAATACCAGGTTAAAAGACAGTTAATAGTGTCCCCTGTCGCCTCCTGTTATGGGATTCCAGTGACTCAACAGCATGGAACCTGGTGTCTCGTCAGTCACACTGATATTGAAGTATATGAGTAACTTATTGATAATATCATAATTAACAGTGTTTTAATTTTATTTAGTGTCCCTCTTTTGTCTTTGATATGTGACAGCATATTTGTTAAAGTTATCTGATATCATCTCAGTAGTGTTGCTTTGTGAAATATCCCCCCATAACAGTCAGTTAAAGGTTAACACATGTCCAGAACACTGCCCAGCCCCTCACCTCAGGGGAATGGGTGTGGCCAAAAGCCGGACATAGAGGAGGCCCTGGGTCTCTGTTATGGGTGGAGTCAGGGAGGGTTTGTGTGCAGGCCCACCCCTGGTATTTAATCACCACACCCATCTCACTCCTCATTGCCTGGTCTCCACAGTGCATCATCTCTGTACAGCTCCGCCAGGTAAGAGCAGGCATTTGTCTGTTTGAAATTTGTGAAGTTGCTAGAAGCTGCAGGGAAGTATTTGGTAATATGTTTGGTCTGGGCTGGTTGTTGTTACTGAATTTACAATGTGATTCCTATAATAAAAATCTGTTCTCTAAGGCTATGTTCACAGTGTAGTGATTACTGTTTTTTTTTGGTTTCTTTGTAAATAGGCTTTTTTGTTATTCTTATGTCAGATTCCTGGCCACGTCTGTAAACACTTCTCTTTGAAAACCGCTGCTTCGTTGGCAGTGTGTGTGTGTGAGAGACAGAGCGAGAGAGAGAGAGAGAGGCAGGGACTGTCATGGCTTTGCCTCACATGCTTTCAAGCAGTTCCCAGACTTTTCTCTCTTGGGTGTGTCTGCTCTTGAAGTCTTATCTTTTTTTTTTTTTGACCTGACATCCTGTGCATTTCTTGCAAGCTCAAGACAAACACAACTTTTGCACTGATTATCATTCTTCAAGTGTAGAGGAATAGTTTGTTGAAGTTGAACAAAGTTTTCTGAAGTGTTTCTTGAAAATGTTTCTCTTCATTTTTTATGGCTTGTATGAAACAAATCTTTTTCTCTGTCCTCAGTAGTTTAGATCCTCTTAAGCTGAATCCAAAGCCTTGTATCAACTCCTTTTAAAAGATAGCGTTATAATACAATGCTCCCCTTCTCTTCAGAGATAATATAACCTTTGCCTTCTTGTCATTGGATTACATAACCGATAGAAATGGGATTATCTCGACAGTTAACGGATCAAATAAGTTTTTAGTGCTCATACTTTTCCAAATATATTATAGAAACTAATTACAGAATACTCACTGTCTTCAAAAAATGTTTCTACAGGAAGTGAAACATGGCACTGGTATCAGAATTCTTGGGTCAACTGACTCTGAATCTGGGTGCGGTAAGTCTTGTTGGGCCTATTTTTGGGTCTGATGTCAAAAGCACAACACTCATTCCAGCTTTATCAGATTTAGCCGGTTTAGACAGCTTGTTATTCACATCCACATTCTATTCCCAAAGACTTCTCTTTAAAACCTAACACCCCATCTCAAATGCTTTTCTCTTTGAAGTGTGAACCCACCTTCCCCACCGTCGTGGATGTGGCTGACTTTGATCCTGAGAAAGACGCTGCTAGAATAGAGACCGCTATCAAAACGAAGGGTAAGAGAAGCTTTTCCTCAGAAATGACCATCGTGTGCGTTCCAATGCCTTTTAAAGCAATGACATTACAGCCCATGTCTCCAGGGATTCTTTTAAAGTGAAGTCGTATGAGGAAAAACTGGAGAAAAACTGGAGAAACTGTGTCACTGAGGTGTGGGTAGCCAGAGGGAGTACTGCAGTAGTCTCTAATAAAGAGATGTTTGAGCTGGCTGACTAACACTGGTATAACTGAGTCACCATCCTGTCTGGAAGGCCCCAGACCGCGATGGGAACGTCTCCAAAGCAACGCCTAAACAGCTTACTGCCTTCTGCATCCTCATCAGCTCCTATTGAAATACTCCCTCCTCTTTGTGTTTGGACAAAGGATATGAGTTCATGCAACTGGAAACTGGAACAGGGCCTTTGCTCATACACAGTTAAATGTGTTGGGTTTTTTTGTTTGTTTGTTTTTACAGTTTATTTCTGCTTCAGCCTTCATCGGTTTGTGTTACGTAAGACTTTGTGGTACAGTCAAAAAGTCTGCATTTGCCTGAAGTACTTGGTGAATTCCACAAGCCTGAGTGGAACTTGTGTTTATTCGTTTAGTCAAGCATGTGTCGTAGTAACACAGCACCTTCATAGACGTATAAACAGCAATCTGTTGGTCAGATGTTGGGATAACAAAAAAATGACCTAAATTTGTCACAGGGGTCGACGAACAGACCATTATCGACATTCTCACCAAACGTACCTATGGCCAACGCCGAGAGATCGCCTTCGCCTATGAGCGCAGAGCAAAGAAGGTAGGAATACAGATCCTTGACCTCTTTCTCAAGAGATTCTTTCTTTAATGAGTTATCACATTTATTTCATGTCACAGAACAAAAAAAAACAGTCCCTGGTCAATATTCATTAGTCAGTCAATGATCAGTGTCCCATATCATAGTGATATTTGAATTATTATAAGTGGAACATCGATAGGACTACATGTTTTTTAATCCTTGAAAGCTGTGTTCTACCGGAGAGGGTGTCTGGTCTTAAATTTCTTCATCTTCATCTGACAGGATATGATCTCAGCCCTGAAGGGGGCGCTGTCTGGTTCTCTGGAGTCAGTCATCCTGGGCCTGATGAAGAGCACTGCTCAGTATGATGCATCTGAGATTAAAGCTTCCATAAAGGTAATGCAAAATTTCACCTTTCACAATAGAAGATCATGACTCTGAATTTGACTTCTTGAATTGAAACTCTTACTGAAACACTCATTGTAAACTATGTGTGAAATGAGTTCAAATGATATGTTTTATATGGTGTCAGTCCTAACACACATGAACTAAAGTGTCATTTGTGTGCAGGGTTTAGGGACAGACGAGGAAACCCTGATCGAAATTGTCTGCTCCAGGAGCAATGCAGAGCTTTTGGAGATCAAAAAAGTCTACAAAGAACGTAAGTCTCAGATCCTCTCAATATTTAGCATACCATTTAAACACTGTAGAGCATGGACACCCAGTGCTTCTGCTAGAAACCCTCGGAGTGTGCAGGCCTTAACCCCAGCTTTCCAGAACCACACCAGCTAGCTATGGTACAAATGAGAAAACTCTGGAGTGAAACCCAGCTGTAAATGCCTGCTCAGACTATAGTAATGCATACCCTTCTGTTTTTATCTGGGCCGTCTTTTCCTCTGTAGTGTTCAAGAAGGATCTGGCGAAGGATGTGGCTGGAGACACATCAGGGGACTTTGCCAAGCTCTTACTGGCCCTGGTGGAGGTGAGGCCTGAGTGGTCTACTGCGCAGAGAGTCCTCTCATAATAGTATACTCAGTCACAGTAAACACCCAGTTTCCATGAAGTTCATCTTTAGAGACTTTTTCAGTTATTCAAACTTGAATTCACTGGTGTGCCTTTTCAAATGAAAGACAAGCAATCACCTTCTCTCTTCTAACAGACGAAGAGAGCAGACCCAAGCAACGTGGTTGACTATGAGAAGATTGATGAAGATGCCAGGGTAAGTTACAGAATGTTTCAATGGATCCTGGGTGTAGAAGTGTTTGGAAATGAACACGATATTGACTAGATGTATGCGTATCTACAATGGGGTTTCCAGGCTGAATCTCAGAGAACAACTTCTTACAGTCATTTAATGTTTTCCCTAAATGCTCATTTTGCAAACTGTGACCTTCTGAGATGATCTGACCTTTAGGGTATGTATGACAGGGGTCAGGGTGGGTATGTCATAGTCTTGTGATGCTTCAGGTCATATATCAGAGGGTGTGTATGTAATGTGATTTCATGGCTTTCTTATTTTTAATCGTCTATACACTCTGTGTACTGTAGATTGTGTATGTATGATTAGGGCGTGTATGTGTGATGGTCTTGCGGATGTCAGACGTTTATTTATCTTTCTGTACACTACCCCCGGTCACAGATGATAATGTTAGGATGTTCGTCTAATGCCGTATATGACAAACACAGATATTCTTATATATGACTGGGGATGTCTGTGTTCATATATGATCATTTTAAGATATTATTCCAGTATTTAACTTTAGGTCATTTTTATAAAGTTAGGATGTTTATTCCAGTATTTAACTTTAGGTCATTTTTATAAAGTTAGAATGTTATTCCAGGATTTAACTTTAGGTCATTTTTATAAAGTTAGAATGTTATTCCAGGATTTAACTTTAGGTCATTTTTATAAAATGAGGATGTTATTCCAGTTTTTAACTTTAGGTCATTTTTATAAAGTCAGGATGTTATTCCAGTATTTAACTTTAGGTCATTTTTATAAAGTTAGGATGTTATTCCAGTATTTAACTTTAGGTCATTTTTATAAAGTTAGAATGTTATTCCAGTATTTAACTTTAGGTCATTTTTAAAAAGTTAGAATGTTATTCTAGTTTTTAACTTTAGGTCATTTTTATAAAGTTAGGATGTTTATTCCAGTATTTTACTCTTATCCTTATGCTCTGCTTATACCTCAGATCATATATGATAAAGTTAGGATGTTTATGATAGTCTTATGTATTTTGTAAATGATAAGGTTGACTTATTTATATGTGATAGTCCAGTGTGTGTCTCATATTTGTTTAAATGTGTGTTTAGGCTCTATATGATGCCGGTGTGTGTCTCATATCTGTTTAAATGTGTCTTTAGGCCCTATATGACGCCGGTGTGAAGATAAGTGGCACGGATGTGAAAACGTGGATCTCCATCATGTCAGAGAGAAGTGTCCCCCATCTCCAGAAAGGTTCCCTCAATTCTTTCACATATTCATAAAGCTGCTCTGTTACTCCACAAAATGAGCTTATCCTGACCGAGTGGCTTACACGTGTCTTCCTCGTCTAGTGTTCGAGAGATACAAGAGCTACAGTCCTTACGACATGCAGGAGAGCATCCGCAAAGAGGTCAAAGGTGATCTGGAGAAATCCTTCCTCACTTTGGGTAAGGCTTTATCAGCTATCCATACAAACCAAGTCGTCAAGTCACAAGTGTGTCTTATGCTACAGAAACAAGAGAAATTAGATTAGCTTTGCAAATGGTATTCAGAAATCTCAAAATTGCCTTGAATTCAGAAATCCTGCTGGTTTATGTATTATTACAATATGCTACTGATTGGAGATGAATATATGTCTGTTTGTGAGGTAGAGATCAGTTTTTACTTTAACAGCAACTGTGATAACCAGCAGGAGTTTTGCATTCAAAGACGTTAATTTAATAACCATTGTGGTCTTCCTGTGTACGAGCCTAATTTTAGTCCAGTAAAAATATTAATGACTGCAGCATTCCTTGGAACACCACATAGATGATGAACAAATTTAAAGGCATGTTGAGGAAAGTTGAGTTCTGGAATATGTTATCATATATGTCCAGAACATGGAATGGAAGTTTATTGCCTAATATTTAGCCAGTCCTAATGTCTCCTCATTCTTCTCTTCAGCTCAGTGCTTTGAGAACAAACAGCTTTACTTCGCCAACAGACTCAATGATGCCATGAAGGTAATTTAGCCTCTTTTCCCCTCTAAATCTTTTGAAGTCTTTTTTTTATGCAAATCAAGAGTTGGAGAACATAAAAATTTCTTAGTAATCCAACTGCTAATGTTGCATACAACTTACATCAGCATTGCATCATACAAATCTACAGTTATTAATGTGCTCTTTTTTTCTCTCTTTCTTGGTTATCTGAACCCAGAGTAAAGGAGCGAAGGAGAAGGTGGTGACCAGGATCATGGTGTCCCGTTGTGAGGTTGATCTTATGAAGATCCGCAAAGAGTTCAAGGCTCAGTTTGGGAAGTCACTGCACCAGACTATTGCTGTAGGTTTCACAATACAAGCACATACTCTCTCTCTCATAAACACACACACATGCACACACACACACACACACACACACACACACACACACACACACACACACACAAAACAGAACAGAACAGTCCAACAGTCCACAAAAGTTAACATGGATTTTAAATCTTTGAAAATGAAGTTTTACTGTCAGAAAAGTTACAATCGTCTCTCTCAGTTAGTAAGTCAGTAGCTTTCAGATATTCTGCCAGAAGAGTGGGTTGTCCAATAAGAGAGAGGTATAGGAATATTCCTGCTGGACGTTCCTTTATTTTGATGATCTGCTTGGCTGAGAACTCTGTGTGCAGTGTCCTGACATGTCTCTGTTCTCGTATGCTGTGTGTATCTGCAGGAGCACACAAAGGGAGATTACCAGAGGGCCCTGCTGAGTCTGTGTGGAGGAGACGACTGAAAAGGGAACTCATTTCCCAGCAGCCCTGTATCCCTAGAGCTGCCGCAGGAGAGCGCGTCCTAGCACCCAGACCCACACCCACACCCACACCCAAGGCTCTCTGTTACTATAGCTTCAGCGTTTCTAGATCAGACTCTGCTTTTTTCAACTGGACACTCACCTCTGTCGGGGTCTTTAGCGCGTCAGCCTATATGTGCTTATTTTCTTCAAGTCTGTACAGTTTAGATCAGAGATATCTCATTCTGACCCTGTAATACTTCAGTCCTGCTTGATTTATCCTTGTACTTGAAACTCTGGAATTATTTCTACCAGGAATGCAGGTGTGTACTCTCTGAACTCAGTATGGTATTGGTAGAAACTAGAAATAACAGGACTTTTGGATTCAAGGACCAGAACTGAATAGTCGTGGTTTGAATATACATTGTCTTCTAAATTTTAAACCTATAAAACAGATTGACTGTTTTGATTGCTTGTACTATGTATTTTTTTTTTCTCTGAATCCTTAAGTTTAAAAGTTGAAAAATCATTATCTTTGACTGATTTGAGGTCTAGATAAGACCCACACTCATCAGTTTGACCCAAGAACTTTAGAAGTGAAGCAGAGAGAGCACAAGACGTACTATTGTAAATTAATTGAAGTGAGTCATTTTAGCCTCTAGAGGGTGCTAGAGTATCATAGGGCGCTGCACGATCTATAATAGGCAGAAACCATCTGCGATGGGCTGCGGTCTCGCTTTGATGAGTTTTTTTCTCCCCCATGTTCTTTTCTCACAAACAGAGTGAAATATTTGATTTCAGATAAAAATTTCATTTCTTATCTCTTCATTACAAGGGATTTAAAAAATGTAAATGATAAATGAAGTAACGTGTTTTCCTTTGCGGGTGTGCTTTAATGTCTGTGATTGGATCTAAATGCACGTTGGTTACACAAGAGTTTTAGATGTGACAAAATAATGAAATTTGCCATCTTCCCCCTTTTTTAACTTCTGTATGAAACACATTTTAATGACAAGAATAAATAAACATAATAAGAACAGTACTGAAACATATTGACAAAAACAAAATCATACAGCAGACATCAAAGCCATAGTACTATATTGTATGGCTATGAGTCAAAGTCATTTGGGAGTGAATTCCTTCCTGGACATATTTTATGGAGGCAATAAAAGTGACTTGTCTTCTATCTCTTACAAAAAGGAGGCTTTGTTTAGATGTTTTAATCATTAGTGTGTTTTGCTGTGTTTGTTTGGTGCTAATTTTTTAATTAAAAATGTTAATTTAACCTCCAGCAAGGCGAATTTGCATATTCGAAACAGATTGGTATGAAGTGCATTTCTGCTGTTTAGTTTTGAGGTCTCTCAGGATGAGAGATTCGCCGAAGTGTTGACGACGCACTTTTTTAGTGAACAGAAGCAGAATCGTCCCCAAAAACGCCAGTTCGACTCTGCAGAGAGGGCTACCGAGAGAAGAAGACTATGGGTAGTGGAAAACGGATAAACCTTTCCACCAACGAGCAGGTTAAAGACATCCTCCCATTAGCATCTAAACCAAGCTTCCACTTATTCAGTCCATATAAAATTATTATCTTACTGACAACCCCAAAATGAGGACAGAAAATGGGCAGAATATCATTGTTTCTTTCTTCTTCTTCTTCTTCATCTTCTTCTTCTTCTTTGACAGATGCATTATTCACCTTTTATACTCGTTACAATTGGTCTCACTTTTAAACCGTATACCACCTCTATATATAAAAAACAAAATAAACAATTACAATCAAATTTTTAAAAATCAAATAAATTAGAAAAAAATAATCACCCACAAATTTTAAAGAAAGTTGCATATTTTGAATTGTGTCTGTGTGTAAGGAGGCAAATATGACTCCAGGACGTTTCAAATGCATGGAGTGTTCTTGTTCAATAAAATCACCGGAGAAATTCCTTCCAAACTTTATAAGCCTTCAAATTTATTATCATTTTATAATAATATTGATGAGAACATTAGCCCTTTGTGATGTTTTATGTTTATAGCCAATAAAAGGTAAAATACAGAGTAAAGGAGACGAAAACAGTATTTTGCAAAGCAAGGAGGAGATTTACGTGTAGCAACGGTGACAGATTAATTTCTGCATCATAAAGACGAGAGTACCTCCCATATTTTTCCTTTTATGTGGATGTTCTACATGCTGTTCTGCTTAAGGCTTGTCCACAGGGACGTCCGCCAGACCCGAGGGGGAGCTCTCTTCCCGATTGAAATAACGCAATTTACCGCCGCAAACGCCGTCACTTCATCATTCAAGGAAGACCTTAGCCCCATGAATGTCAGATACGCAGCTTGGCCTGTGAATGGAAGGAAACAGGCAATAAACACGCGAACGTGAAATGAAGGAAGGAATGAATGATTGGCATTTTAAAAATGCCAAAACGGTCAAGGATATCCAAACACGATCACCCGCTTAGCATTGTCTCATCCGAGGTGAATGGGAGATTTGCGTCTATGTGACCTATGGGGTTTGGGGGAGGGAGGCCGGGCAGTGAAATGAGAGAAATAAGATAGAGAGGCTCTCCTATTTCATTATTTCCCCCCTCATGGCGACGAAACAAAATTGTGTCTTCAAACAAACTATAATTACTCTCTGAAAACACACCTCGTTATGTGCTAATTTAACATTGGAAATCTATTCCTGACAACTGCATAGTTAAATGCTCATGGTTCCAGCCTATATGTGGATTTTTATCAACCAAAATTATAATCTAATGTCTGAGAATATTCCAGCTGCCACTCTGTCCCAGTTAGACTGAGCCCTACATATTTAACCAACCCTATATGCGTGTGTATGTGTGTGTGTGTGTGTGTGTGTGTGTGTGTGTATATGCAGACACCAGTATTTTATTAGTTTTTTAATGTCCATCCATTGTGAAACATTTCTTGCAGACAGAGTGATAAAAAATTTGACAGTGCAGCTGTTAGGCTGCTGTCGTCTTGGAGAGAAAAGCAAGGGGAAAAGGGCTAGGATCCACAGACTTGTTCTTTGTGCTTACTCGGCTGGTGCCAGCGGCCTGCCTAACTGCACAAGCACTGTTCCACAGGGTGTTTAATTATAGACAAGGCCCAGGAAGGTCCTCCGCGAAGGGTGGCACATGTGAGCGCCACCCTGAAGCACTGTGGTTCGCTGGCGCGCTGGAATCCGAGTGTTCCTACGGGCTTAGCTGGAAGAGCCGCTCTCCGACAACTTCTGAAGAAAGCAAGAGTCAGAAGATGCCAGGGTTTGATTAATATTTTGGTAATTATTATTATTTAATTTTTTTTTTCTCTACCAAGGATTCAGGGCTGATGGTGGCTCCCGGTTGTCCGTGGAGTGCTGTGGTTCATTAGTGAGGCTGAATCCACAGGGTTGAGAGAACCAGACCCCCTGCTTCTCCCTCTAGGCTGATTCCTGCCAGGCAGGCAGGCAGGAGCTGGACTGAGGGACTAGAGAGAGAAGAGATCTCTCTCTCTCTCTCTCTCTCTCTCTCTCTTTCTCTCTCTCTCTCTCTCTCTCTCTCTCTCTCTCTCGCCTTTGGTGATGTCAAACCCGCTTCCTTTCATGAGGCTCAATCTGAGACAACAGAGACAGATCTGTTCTTCTCTCATCGCTTCTCTCTTCTGTCACCTTTGTAGATTCAGAGCGGGAAACAACATAAAAAAACAACAGAGCAGATGTCCTGTCTACTGCTCTCTCTCTCTCTCTCTCTCTCTCACTCCCTCTCTCTTTCTCCTCTCACTCCCTCACTCCCACTCTCTCTCTTCATCCCTTCATTGTTTGTTTGTGTCTCTTGTGTAATACTCTTTACAGACACACAGATGTAGTGGCCATCACATACATGATATTAATAATGTCTTAACTGCAATGTCAAACAGATTGTTTAGGTCATGCTTCTTCCTAGTGACCAAAAACTGAGGAAAATTAGATTATGATCTAAATTTTGTTTAAAACCTAAATCTTTTGTAGATTTAAGATGCCTATGATCCTGATGTCTTAAGACTTGACAGCATGGCATCATGTGAAGAAACCTATAGTTTGGTATAAACTATGATCTATAATCATTTATTATTATTATTATTATTATTATTGTTATTGTTGTTGTTGTTGTTGTTATGTGTTATTATTATTATTATTATTATTATTATTAGTGCTCTTGCTGGACTTGTTACTGTTCTTGTTTTTGTTCTCCTTGTTTTTGTCGATGCTTGCTTTTTTAGTTGTTTTTATTGTTATTAACTTTTGAAACTTATTTATACTAACTCCAGACTTTGTTCTTTTTCTTTTTTTACACATGTAGAAGATTACATATGTGTAAGAGCGAGAGAAAGAGGGAGAGAGAGTCTGTGATCAGCAATTTACTCTGCTCTGAGCTTGCCTGTTTGTGATATGCTGTAGGGAGTCTCCTCTTCACCACAATACACTGAGAATACAGTTTCCCTGTGGGTCAAACACATCTACACTCAGTCTCTAAATAAGAACACACACACACACACCCATACATGCACACACATTTAGGCACATCCATGCACATGCAGTCACACACATATGTACCCATACACACCTATGCACACACACGTACACCTAAACACACATGCTACTGCTCATACACACATACACCTAAACACACAAGTGCATGCGCATGCCAAACCATACACACACACACACACACACCTACACAAACATATGCACACACATGTACTCAGGCACATACACATCTAAACACACACTCATGCACATGCACACCTATACACATCTACTCACACACATGCACACCTATACACATCCACTCACACACATGCACACTTAAACACATCTGCACTCACATTTACACACATACACACCTATACACATCTACACACACTCACATACATGCACACCCATACATATCTACACACACACTCACGCACATGCACTCAGGCATGCACACGCACGTGTGCGCACACACACATATCACATCTGTATAATCAACGGTGGCTCTTCTGATAGACATGACTATTACACGTTACATCATTCCTACTCATATACAGATTTATAAAAACCTGCCAATGATGCCAATTTAAAGGGTTTACTAGAAAATGACGTGGAACATTGTGGCCTGTTTTAGAAGTAAGATTGTTCAAGAAAAGTACAAGAAAAAGATTATGATAAACCCATGCCAGACACATACAGTAAAGTTACTATTAATTAGAGGGAAAAAAAGATAGACAGTGTGTTGCCATCCAGATTGTTAACCTCGACAGAGCGACAAACCCCTGTTCCCTTTGCATTTCCGCGTCCTGTGGGTTTGTTTTCCCGGGCACAGGCCTGCGGTGGACAACGGGTGGAGATCTGGGAGGAGGAATGGCACCACGCCAGCTGGGCTAATCGTGATTGCTTGTGAAGTGGCCCCTAATCATCTGCTCTGACTCTCTGCTTGTTTGTACAAGCCACTGGCTCCGGACGTGCTGTGTACATACACAGTTATTTGTAATCGTAATTTTCTGAGATCTGGTTAAGACAAACATTACGGGAGGTTGCATATTAATGTGCAAGTCTCTACCATAAAACACATCAGTTCACAAGAACCTCTGTTTCTACTCGGTGTTTGTGAGTGTGTGCATGTGTGTGTGATTTTACTCATGAACTAATGAGACAGGCTGTCACTAATACAAATCTCCAACTCACTTTACACACACACAAACACACAGGTTTTTGACAGTAACAGCAGACAAAAGATGAGTAGATATAATTGACAAATATGAAGATCCTTGTATTTCACCACCACTTTGAACAAAATCAAGACAATAAATCTGCAAGATCACTTTATTGCAAATAGATCATTTTACTGATAAACTCAACAATAACCTCACCAATTTACTTCATAGTTACTTCCTACTGCAAATACATTCCAAATGCTATTAAAATGCTATTTAAAAAAAAAAAATCCAGAATGACGGATGGGGAGGACGCTGAGCAGTTAGAGACACTGAGACAATGACCTCTGTCTCTGAGTGCGGCTCGCGGAGGAAAGCAGAATGGCCAGGTGTCCGCTCATGCTTATGCATGTGTGAGTTTTAGCATTTGCCGTTGAACCCATGACCTCTGAATGCGCTGGGATTGGCCGAAAGTGGCTATAATCCACGATTGTCACGCTACCTTAATCCCATCTCCTGTAGGCAGCACTGTCGCTGGTGTCCTTGTGCTGGACAGCCACTGTCGTTCTCAAATTCACTCACACACACACACACACACACACACACACACAGACAGCCTCACCTTCATGGAATGGATGGAAATCAGCCAGGCAGGCACTCAAGCATGAACCAAATGTCAGCAGTGAGCCAGGGAGGAGAGAAGAGAGCTGTGCATTAATTAGTGCAGTGAGAAACCATTCTGCGGGTGTCTCTACCCCCATGCAATTCACAGGATCCCCTTATCACAGGTGATCCTCTCCACTTATTAATGGCAAATTAAGAGAGTGATAAAGAGCTTCCCACAGCCATTTTATAACACGGTCTCTCACACAAAGAAATTGGCTACGCTGAATCTGACTCACTGTTTGTCAAAAGATAGTGTTATCAGAGATCGATCTGTGGTAGCAAACAACTTCTGTCTCGATACTGATTCCACTGCATTCATAACCCTGTCAAAAAACAACAACAACAACAAAAAGTTTAAAACATGAAATGTAAGTGGAGATGTGATCTGGAAACACAGATGATTCTTTCTCTTGCTGTCAAGGACAGAAATATAAAGGAATGAATGTAACCCCCCCCAAATAAATGAATAAATAAATAAATAATAAAATAAGTACTATTTTCTGACAGCAAGAGCACAAAGTTTTGAAAGGTATCTGTAAATTCTCTCTTTTTTCTGGTCCTGCCTACTCTTTCATAAGACTTTGAAACAGAATGAGAGAGAGAGGGGGAAAAATACCATTGCTGACAACCCGTTTCCCATGTGGCATTTAACCTATGGAGATTTTCTATTCTCTCTGATCATTCACTGTTTGGTTCAGGATAATTAACCCTAGGGCAGAGTACAGAGTTCTTGGCTTTGAAGAAGGAAATATCAGAGACAGAGAGAGAGGTATAAAAAAAGAAAGACAAGAGAGAAAGAAAGAAAAGAGAACAAATCTCGCTTGTTTTCTCGGTGGTTTAAATTCCCTTCGTTATTGGGGAGTACTGTGCAGGTGTGGCTAGGTGTGTGTGTGTTTGTGTGTGTGTGTTATTGGGGGGGGGGTGTTTGGGGGCTTTAGGATGGACACTGGAGTTTTTCCCCCTGGCCAGGTCACTCACCCCCCAGGAGAGCTGGGTCAGCCCTGCCTGCATCCTCCCTCTGGTAGGTTTTGGATATGGAAATGAGCACAGAAATAAGTCTCTCGCCTACAGCTGCAGTGCAAAAGGGGAAAAAGAGATTTGCCTACATATATATTTTTTTTTCACTCTCACTTTTTTGCTTCTAGCAGAAATGATTGTCTCAGCTCTCTCCCAACAAACATAAAGCAAACTTCTTCTGAAAGTGGAGCTACATTGGCTATATATGAAGAACAAGACACAGTGTTGCTGTTAATCCATTAATCAGTTTCAGTTCACAGCCAGAGTTACATCTCCGCTGGTGAGTGGAGCGCGGGAGCTATTTACAGCCCTTCAGTTACTAGGCAAGAGTCTGACCCCTGACCTCAGAGTCACTGAGAGTGTGGCTGTTTCATTACGAATGGATAAATATTTGATAAAAAGGGTTCATTCAGTGGCATTAACAGAACATTTACAGAACTATGCTTCACTCTGAAATATTACTCTGTGCTAAAACACAGGAGCCGTTCCAAATATATGTTGTCAGACGGCACATCAACCTGGGCTTTTCTAGTTCATTTGGGTCCACGACACAGAGAGATTTGGAGAAAGAGGGAGAGAAATGCTCAGAAAGAGAGAGAGAGAGAGAGAGAGAGAGAGAGAAAAAGCTTGAGAGGGGCCTGATTAACAGTTAAGACCAGGAGAGAGGGGCATCACCTCCAGGAGAAGACTTGAGGTGGGACGGATCAAAGCTGCGCCCAGGGACAAATAGACTTGGGCTGAACCAGCACATTTTCAACGGTTACTCCTTGTCTCAAGAGAACAACAGGGAAAAGGCTTTCAACATATGTTTTCCTTCCCCAGACTTCAATACAGACCTGTCAGAAAAGAGTAAGGAGAACATAAGCCCGCTTCACAAATACACCCAGTGTACGATAGGCATCCCCACTGCGCCCATTCAGTACACTCACTTTCCAATAAAAAACCTTTAGATGCATTACAAATACATTTATATGTAACGCTCTTAGCAAAATATGATTAGCTGAATGTAATTAAACATGTGCAGTCATGTAATTATCACAGGTAATGGTGTCAGTACTAGGGTTTAATTTGCAAATAAAAAACTAATACCTTGTTAATGGCAGTTGTTTTTAATTAATCAACAAAAAAGAGGAATGAGTTTTGAGGGAGACCAGGGCAAAAAAACGAAGGGGAAAAAAAAACCACAGAAGCATTGCCAGTTTTGTTTCCTTTACCTAAAGCGGTATACACAGCTAAACTACTCTATCTGTCAGCTTGGCAAATAAAAACTACAACAGGGATTTCAAAAGGATGTTAATTAATACATTTTGTAAATAATAACACACACCACTAGATTTTCCCCTAATACTCTCTCTCTCTCTCTTTCTCTCTTTCTCTCTCTCTCTCTCTCTCTCTCTCTCTCTTTCCCTCTCTCTCACACACACACACCATTCACAACATTCCCCTGTTTCCTCCACAAAACAACATGCTCCCACTTTATTCCTAAAGTAACTGATTAGCATCTTTTTTTGATTCGGTTTCTGTTTGTGTGTAGCTTAAGGGGCCTTTCTGACTGGTGTACTCTGAAACAGGCAGGAAATCATTAGAGCATTAGTGGAGCCACTGGTCTATCTCTACCATACAGATATGCCCATTCTAAATCTAATTCATATCTGACTTCAACCTGTGAGTCAGCTCTAACAGTCCACAATGTTTTCCTTCCCTCTCATTTTTCAATATTGTCTAATTCTCTATTGTTTGTCCTAAATACTGACAACAAAAGTGAAATTAATCTCAACTCTTTCTGTGAGGACTTCTAGATGTCATGTATTATTCTCAGACATCTCTTGACATCAATCGATTTTTCAAGTGCCTCACGTTCCGTTTGGTCTTCTCATCGTGTCCCTGTGTTTCTCTCTAACAATCCTAATGACAGAACAGATCCAAGGCCTGGTCTTTTCAAAATTTCATTCCCTGCTGTCTACTGCTCTGCACTGTGTTTAATCACAGTCTGTGTTCACGCCTGGCTTTTTTTTCTCCTCAAGAATATGCAAACTCTGATGCCTGCACCGTGCCTTTTTGAAGTGGTACAGGGTGATGTGCATGCATGATTGTGTGTGCCTGCGTGTGTGTGTGCATGCATGTGTGTGTGTGTGTGTTTGTATGTGGTGTCTGTGTGCGTCCGTGCGTGCATACATGCCTGTGTGTGTGTGTGTGTGTGTGTGTGTGTGTGTGTGTGCGCGCATGCATGCCTGTGTGTGTGTCTGTGTGCTGTCTGTGCATGTGTGCGTGTGTGTGTGTGTGTGTATGTGTGTCTGCGCGGGCGTGCCTGTGCGTGTGCGTGTGCGTGTGTGTGTGTGCGTGGCAGAAGGGAAGATTCAGGTGTGTTTAGAGACAGCCTGAGGCAGGAGGGTCAGGAGAAGAGGGCCGTGGTGTCTAATGGAGAGTGACAGACTCCCCATAATTCTCCCTTCATTATAAACAGACTTTAAGGCTTGCTGAGCTCTCTGGGCATGCACAGGACACTGGAATACTGAACAAAAAACCCCTGCCTTTAATACGTGAGCATTAACAGTTCAATTTATGATAATGATGGCTACGCTGGCAGGTCTCTCTCATTTGATTGTCTATGTTCTTTTTTTCCAGAGGAAAGTTTCTCAAAAATTTGCATCAATATTTCATCTTTCTGTCAGTGCAGAGACATCGCTGCAGAGCAAGAGGCAGGAGGAGGATCCAGCAGAAAAAGGACAAAAGGTCACCAAAGTTCAACTGCATTACAGAGACAGATGGAAGATACACTATGTCTTTGCGCATATATGTTTAGCAAATGTTCAAAGCTTAACAAACACATGTCACTACAAGCTGACTTTGAACGCCTCATGTATCCGTTTGTCATGTAATGTTCAAGCAAAATTAAATATCAGCATGGAAAAAGCAAAAAAAAAAAAAAAAATCACACTATTAAATATTAATTCATAAATTTTCAATCCCTGAACCCTGAATATTCCAAATAACAAAATTTTGCAACTGAAGACTATTAAAAAAGAATTGTATACTGACTGACTGTATCTGTCGAGTGCTTTGATATCATAAAACCACAGGAAGTGATCAGTCAACAAGACACTGTGCTTGTTTGAACTTTATGTAACAATACGGCAGTTAAACTGCGAAAGATGCTGGTTTCCACACAGAAAATTTGAATACTCAGTTGTTTTCGGCACTTTGGCTACAACTTGAGCGTCAGTGCGCTAGTTAAATTTAGAGCATAAATTTGTATTTCTTCCAAGGCCCACAGTCCTTTAAACTATAAAAATAAATATATGCTTACATTTTTTATTTCAAAGTGTAGCGCAAAGCCCTTTTTGGCTAGAACCCAGAGTGTAGAGAACTTGACTCTGGGAAAGGAAGCACATCATTAAAAAGGAGGGAGAAAGATTAAAACAGGATATAAAAGAGTGAACATCCAGTCTGCCTTCGGCTACTGTACCACTCTTCAAAAACAGCAGAGGATCCATGCCTCCGACCTCCACTCTCCCTTGCTGTTTGATTTTTACTCTGTGGCGAGGCGCTAGTTCAGGCCAAAGATTTTTTTTTCTTTTGGTTGTTTTGAATAATCAATCAAATAGAGCAAAGTGAGGAAGAGGAACACTTTCGTGAGTGAGGAGTAAAACAGGGGCAGATGAAGATGAAGAACTTGGTCCAATCCATCTGCGCTTGTCTTAAGAGTCTGGAGCCATCTGACACCATTCTTTCTGTCAGAGGTCTTTAGTCACGGTTTTGTCAAACAGGCAACCTGGCGTGTTTGAGCTAATTACACACAAAAATATGAAGACGCTGGGGAGATGCCTCGAACAACTGCTACAGCATATCATGGTAATTAGCTGCTCTTGCACTTTTTTCTAGTTTGTTAGAGGCCCATCAGCCACGAGCACGGAGGAGAGATTTCTGTCGGTACAGACTGAAGAGATGAGCAATAAGAGGGGTCTGTTAGCGCATTACTGCCTCTCCCTCACGGATTACAGAAGGAGCTGTTCATTTGAATGATAAACAAAATGACTTCAAGACACACACACACACACACACATACCCCCAACCCACCTCCCCACCGCTCACCCTCTTTCTTCTCCACACCGTGAATCGAGCGTATGCAAAGCACAAAGGCAGCCTTTTGGTCTTCAAACCTCTTCTGTGTATGTCTCGCAGGCATGTTGGACAATTATGTGTCTGTACAACTAAGGCCTATGTAAAAGAAAAGACTGGTTAATGCCATATGCTGTCGTGGTCACTGCTGCCAACATACCACACCTTACCTTTCATCTGTCATCGTTTTCCACGTTTCATTTGAATATTAGCATGAAGACCTCTTGATTTATTCTCTAATCATTGTCAGGCACATGAAAGTGATAGACTTTATGATAAGGTTCACATGTGAAGAGACAATGAATAATTCTAGAATTTTCCATATGCAGAATATGAATAAACTATTCACTCCGGATGGAAAAAAAAGAAAGCACAGCCAGATATTCATCCTATCATATCTCTCCACACATGGTTACAACCGTAAGGCTCCTGTGTTTATTTTTGTTTATGATGGCTTTCAATTCAAAACAAACTGCTGATATTTTAGTGTTTTTTCTTGCCATAAACATCTGGAGGGGGTGGTGTTTAACTGTGGAACTTGCGCATACCAAAAAAAAAACAACAAAACAAAACAAAAAAAAAAGGCATTTCAAGTCACCTAACTCGACACTCCACTTGCTCACAGAACATCACAACAACTTTTGAAGAAAGAGACAAACAGACTTTTCTGAAAGAAATCTAAATAGAAATATGTTGGCTTGTGTTGGTTAATGCGTTTTAATGACAGCTGATGTTACAGTGTAAATCCTTGTATGGAATAAAAATCTGTTAATTATCTAGGCCTGTAGTCAGAACACAGTGTTGTCATGGTGATGCTTTGTTATAGTGCCTGTAAATTGTATGTTTACTTCAAACAAAGCCAGAGGTTTTCGTCTTGCATTTTTTTTTGCTGTATTTGCTGCCCCTTTTGAAGTGTG
Organism: Chanos chanos; assembly: GCF_902362185.1. Classification (NCBI taxonomy): domain Eukaryota; kingdom Metazoa; phylum Chordata; class Actinopteri; order Gonorynchiformes; family Chanidae; genus Chanos; species Chanos chanos. The sequence goes on from NC_044496.1 coordinate 37,122,089, forward strand.
CAGAGCAGCAAAATACAGAATTGCATTTCCATGTGAAAAAATAAATACATTTAAAAAAAAAATACAATGGAAAAAGGGTCTATTTTCTGCACAGCCAATTGCAATGAGTCATGTAAACTTCAAATAAAAATCAAGTGCACACTAACAAGCAAAAGGAAGGAAAACACAGGCAAAGTTCTACTTTTAAATTATATAAAGCCAAAAAAAATCCAAACCTTCCCAAAAAACGCCAGTTGAGAGTACCTGCTGTTCATTGCTCAGTTCCCCCGTCACTGTTCTCTTTAATCCAACGTGTGTACAACTCTCTGGTTGGTCAGAGATGCCTCTGGTGTGTTTCTACTGGGACATCAGGCAAAGGAAATTAAAGCACATCTCATGTGGCATTATTCATAATATGTGACGCCAATCAGTTCCTGGACTCTCTCGTAAAATTATAAAACTCCTGAAGTCACAAGTCCCATGCCAGAGAAAACTATCTGATGGCTTTTATCAATGTTGACCAGGCTGTCTTTCGGTGCCTCAACCACCTCTGGGAGAAAAAGAACTCTCTCTCCTTTATTGTCTTGGGTCAAAGAGTGTGTTAGTATTTGTATCCTGAGAATACAGGGAAAGCAAAATGTTCTGAAGGTGTGTGTTCTCTCATCGAGGAATATAAATCCTGAACCTCCAGAGAAGAAAACTTTCCTTTCCTTTAGAAACCTGTTCATGAATCTACTGCTTCTAGAATGTAAAGACATGATTACTGAAGACTACAGACAAAACCTAAGGCAGCTGGTCCTATATACACTGTCTGGGTCTGGTCCCACATCAGCACACTAACCTTATATTACACACAATCTACCTTTTACCATAGAGACACCAGAACAAACTGGGGAAGCACTGAGGCTCTCTGTGATACCCGTGATGGCACACACTCACTCTTAGGTATCCTCACTGTAACTCTTATGAAGTGTGGTAGATTACTCTCCAGTCTAGTCTATAACTCCTGTGTGAAAAATAAGCATTCCCCAAATTCTAGCCAAACATTGTTGTACTTGGTACCTGTCATTTACTCCAGTAAACTGGAAAACTACAAGAATCACCTTTCAACTCAAGTATCTTTCTTCCAAGAGATGATATGTAATCCCACCACTAGGGCCTAGGCTAAAATAACCATTTATGGTCTCTGTAATTCAATGCAGAACTGTTTCATGAAATTACATTTTACATTTGAGTTATTTGGCAGGTGCTTCTGTTGATTTAAAAAAAGAGCAGTTTGAATAGGCTTAAATCGTTTCATTATACAAAAGCTGTGTTTGGTTTTAGTGCTCCAGTGAGTCTTTTTTAAATACAGGCTACTCATTGTGCCTGAAATACAGACAAGTAAATTGAAATTAGTGATTGAGAGATTTGAAAGATTTGAAAGAGGTGAGTTTACTATTGCTCTAAGTCAATGACCATTGTTCTAAAAATTTTAAAACTCTTTGTGGAAATTCTTCATTAAATAATGCCAGGTGAGGAGAAAGGATTTTGGTGCCACATGATGGCGACATGCAAAACACTGAGCTTTTTATGGTGATATTTTATGGTGATTTGAGCAGGTTGGGCCTTTGACATCGGGGATGTTAAGGTATCGCTTTACTGACAGACTACCATAAACAGATTAATCACAATTCTTTTTCAAATTCTAAAATGGTTATGAAGCAGGGTGTGTATAAATTTGTATGTCTGTGAAGATTCTGCTGTGTAGAATAATTAAAAGCCTCTATCTGACTCCTCTTTGCTGCTCTTTGTAACTCGGTTCCACTGCTCCACCAGGACAGAACTTTGTCAAACCAACACAACAGTGTCCTCCTCAACCTTGTCCATTACATATAATCTGACAAGTAAGAAAAAAAGAAACAATATTAATCTCTTCATTATTTTTCAAGGGCAACAGTAAACTCAGATAAAGTTTTTGACTGAATCGCAGGTGCCCTATCAAGTCACCTCAATTAGGTTCTGGTCAGAACCCATTGTGTCTATGCACTGACTGCAGCTGTACTGAGAGGGACAAACACATAAACAGTAGTTGCGGGCATAGGCCAAGTCATCAAAGAATGGCCTACTTCAGTCAAGCTGCCAACAAGGCCCTCTAACCACACGGTCTATGGGTATATGGGAACTGTAAAAGCGATCATTTTATTTACAAAAATGGCCATGTGCCCGGACAAGTGCAGTGACAGCCATGTTGTTTGATATGATTAGAGAAGATTATATTGTAGTTGTCTGTGTAAGGCCAAGTACTAGGGTAGATTATCTCTCCAGGAAAAGTGGTTCACAGGCAGCTAATAAGTTATGCGCAATGATTGGGCTACAAAAGGAATAGAATCTGGCACAACTTCTAATTAGCTAACATCAAATGATAATCAGAAAAATTAGACTTTTAAGAGATAAAACATGGATCTCCCGAGCTGGACCGTTTATTAATTAGCGAGATTTAAAAGTGCTTTGGGTGGATGTTTCATTTTGAGTGAGTTAGAGTTGTCGAATTAAAAAAAAACACGCTAATAACAAAATTCCCAGAGGCAAGGTCGCTCATTTGATGCCATTAAAAAATGCAAGTCATTAACACAACACTGCGGACTCTGTCCTCTTCATCCTAGCTCGCTGTTTTTTTTCCTCATCTATACCTACACGCATTGCAACGGTATCTCAGCGTTTACAAGGCCTACTGATAACACCACGCGCCTGGATAATGGATAGCCATCTATAATTCATAGAGCGGCTAGTCCCCAAGTTAATTTTGCCCCTGGCTCTGTTTATTTCTGCTTTGTACTTTGTTTAAAGTCAGTTGTTGACAACTCTTGAGCATGTCAAACTATCACCGCTAATAATTGCTTAAGGAGATGGAACTTTCGCAAATGTTGGTTCCAGCACGAAGATACATTCTCCTCACCCTATCTAGAACTCTTTCTGATGAATTTTTGATTCCTCCCGCTCTCGCTCTTAACAAAGATTCCTCTGTAATTCAAAGCAATAGCTGTGAGTAAAATAATAAAAAAGAATAATGTAGCACGCTCCTCAGAACACCGCTCTTTTTCATGTGCGGTGGGAAATTTGTCAAGCGCGGCTCTTTCTATCGCCTCTCTCTCTCTCTCTCACTCTACCCTTTTTGTTATTGACCAAAGAGATGCTGCTACTGCGGCAGTTGAATTTAACATGCCGTGTGTATGATCGGCAGGCACTGAAGGAGCCTACGGCAGTACCTATTTCTGTGGGTCAATGCCATTTCTTTTCTGATCGCGACAATCACTCAACGAAACCCGCAGTTGATTAGTCCCAATTAGACAGCCTGTCACTTTCCCCCAGTGAACGCGACCAGGGACCCACCCCGTCCTCCACGTTTCCCGTCTGAATCGGACGTGTGCTATAAAGTCTGCTGTGATTGCTCTTGGCTTGAGGGATTATTTTGAATGCAGGGAGAAAAACAAAAGAAGCGAGGGGAAGAAGCGCAAAGACTTGACAATATGATCTCTCCTACTTCCGAGACGGTTGTGAGAATGTCATTTCACTCTTGGAGACGTCTCCTTGGGGTTCTTCTACGCTACAAACAGCTTTCCCATGTCGCCACTCACATGTCTAGAGCTGAGTCTACAAAGGCCATATGAAGTGTTGTTTTCACAAGTTAAATTTCGTCAGAGAGAAATAGTAAAATTATTGTTCACAAATTTGAACGTTCATTTCAGATCACTGATAATTCCTGTTTCATATGGTCTTTGTCGTTTTATGTGGTAAATCTAAGGTTCGATATAAATATCTTTAAAGTTAGTTTTGATGATGACAGAAGAGTTACACAATACGCCCACAGAATACGTAGCCTATTAATATAGAAAAAGAAAGAGGAAACAAACATGAAGTCAGGGCTACAGGTTTAACATAAGAGAATTAAGGTCTGTCTAGCTGAACACAGATTTACTTAATGGCGGATCGGTTTGTTTAGTTTTTGTTGCGTATTTTGTTTTCATTTTCACTTCTGTATTTGCTGTTCGCGCATTTAAAACCTTTGTAGACTTTACGATCAAGTTTCCAGTGTGATGAATTTCTCTTACACTCGAAGTGCGCACAGAATAGCGCACTCAAAGGCAGCTTTCGCTTGCTGAGCTGAAAAGGTTAGCTTTAATGTTGCTATCTGGAGGGGAGCAAACAGAAGTTGTGTACGCGCACAAACAACTCTGACGAGTCTTTATATTTAACTTCATTAAATATTCATACGCATTTCATTGTGTGTGATGTGTCAAAGGGTATTTGTCTATTAGTTACGAGGAGTCAAATATTTAAAGCAACAAAAACTTCAAGTAGTGAATAGACTAGAGAGTATATTTAGATGCAGTCTTGTGTTCACGGGAAATATCACCCTACCGAAATTACTCTTCTTAGGTTAATACCACAAATTAAGCAGATTTTTTTCAGATGTTAGACACAGAAATAGTGATGACCTGTTCCTCAAAATATAATAAACAATGGTCTACAAATAATCTTTCCAAAACTAAAACACTGTATCCCTATTTATTTCTGTTGTTTATCTTTTTTTTTAATCAGGCACGCTTAAGAATTGAGCTCATGTAAATACGTAAATATAAATAGAGAAATGTTGTTGTCATCGGTCTTGGCAGAGTGGTGTAGGTGAATATTGCTTTGTGTTTCCGGAGGGACACTTGTGTGTAGTGTGCTCCCATATACCCGGTCTCCCTTCCACCGCCCAAGGGAGCGCGCCACTGCGCTGGAGCAGGACGGCGAGTCTTGGCGCTGTAATTGCCATCTTCGCCAAAAGAATGCAAAGCGCCATCACGTTTGGTGATTAAATCAAAAACTCAGCTGCATCCAACTCTTACCTTGGAGGCATAACCGCACGCTCCTTAGGGACGGAGTCGTCGTGCTCTCCTGCGCGCTCTGTGATCCCGCGCAGTGAAGGCCCAGGACAAGTGTAAAAACGGCGTCTACACTTACAAAAAAACATAATAAAGGTTGGGCCGGTGAATGAAATATTCTCGATTTATGTGTAGATCTACACAACGCGTATAACTGACCGTTAGTCCACATATAACCTAGTTTAAGTTGAATATCGAATTTAAAAAAACACTTCATATGTGTAAATTCAATTCACCAGTCAAAACGTGGCGTATTCACAAAAGAACAAATGACTAAGTCTACTTTTCCAGTTAACAAATATACATCTTCCTTCGTTGGCGACAGATTACCCTCGGTACACTCTTGTCACATTCTACGGATGCTCAGAGAAGCAATCCTGACCTAATTTCCATCCTTCTGCAACTGTCCTCAGAACAACCGGAGAAATACACACACACAACAGCCCATTAGGTTGTGAATTACTGGCTATGCTAATAGGGGGTGGGGGGGGGGTGTACACCACAGCACTATTTCCAATTAATATGTCACATCGGGCCCCATTTGTGTTGTGTGCCCAGGTTACGGGTGCTATCTGCAGATTAATACTTCAGCTTTAAACCAGCACAGTGATCTAGCGACGGGTTAATTAAACATTTACATACAAACACCCAACAATCTTTTGTCCTCAGTAATTTATACCATCAATATGCACTTTAATCAAAAACACAAGGAGGGGCATATGTTTGCTTGAAACATACTAATTGGCACCACGCTGACTCGTCGAGGTGTTGTTTTGGAAGGGTTGAGTGGGGAGACGTAATTCACTCATGTTGTTTATAAACAGAGGGCATGGCGTGAGTTAGACGTACAACACTTCAAGGAGGTGAAGCCTCTGTCTCCTGGCGTCACCTTTCAAACGGACAGACGCGGCACGCACCTCTTCCAACACGCTCCATCACAGTTGTCTAATAGGAACACGCTGCTTTGAGAACGCTGAGCACTAATCACATACCTTTGCCTGGTTTTCTCTCTTCTCAGCTCAACACAGCATGCCAGCAAGCCCCAGTCCACAAGAGACGTTTACTGAAGAGGCAGACCGCTCCACTCAGACTACCTCTTCCCAATGAAATCTTCGTAATTCTTTTTATCTGATACGCCCTCTGGGAAATAGGGGAAATGCTATTACTTTTTTATTGTTTTCCAGTAATTCTTCTTTTCCAGTTGAGAGTGCAAAGTGGGGTTTTGGCCAATGGCAAAAAATAACAAAATCTTTTATCTTCTCTCTACTGACTCTTTCTGATTCTGGTGAGGGTTTTGATCTACAACAACACAATAAGGCAGTCACATTTTAGATCTCAACCATTTTTACGCCGCAGCATAAATCACGTAGTCGGAAAGCCGGTTAATGTTTGAGTATTGTTTTCTTTTGGGAACTGTAAAAAAACAACGCAGATGTTATTTGCAGTACAAGCGCGCACCACTAGGGGGCTCTCTCCCGAGTTACACGTTCACATTAACTCAGCTACTCTTATTAATGACATAAGACACAACACTTTATTAACTGTAGCATATATTTTAAAAGGCTACTCAGTATGCTGAACAAATGAAGCAGCACAGAAATTGGAAATAAATATATAAAGTATCATTCAAATTTAGTGGTCCCTGAGAATTAGCTCACAATTGTTTGTCCAACAGCTATCTAAGTCTGTTTGATTAAACATTTCAATACCAGTTTACATTTGGTTGTGTACTAAAAAGTCTAAATATATTTCTGGGTGTTCTGCTAAATAAGGGTTTACATAAACACGTTTAACATATTTTCAGGATGACTGGTACTTATGCGAATAAAACTGTTTTGAATTAAAAATATAATTTTTCTAAGACTCAGTATTATGTTTGGTGATGATACTGCCATCTTTGTGTGAAATATAAGGATATAATAAAATACAGACTTTTTTGGAATTTGAGCCGATTAAATAATTAAATGTTGTAAGCAACCATCAGGAGGATGAACAGGTGTGGGTAAGCAGGGGAAGAGACATATTTGCAGAATTGATTAATTTCCCGTATTGCTTGATGAGGCATGTCTCATTATGCAGGTAAGATCACATTCTGGGAGGATATTCGTCTTTCAGCTGGGACCCAAAACACCTCCAGCTATTTTGGACGAGTATACCACATACTGCGCGCGTGCACGCATGCACACACACACACACACACACACACACACACACACACACACACACACACACACACATACATAGGCATGATTTCACACACAAGCATATACGCATGCATACATACACACACATGCACACACACATGCACACACACACACACACACACACTTCATATCTTAGCCAAGTACCAGAGCCTTGGGTAAAAGCCTCTCTTTTGCTAAATCCTGAAGGCTTCTAAATGCGTGCCAACATTTGTGTCTGTCCCTCAAACATGTGGCGACAATAAACAACATGTTTAAGCCTAAAACAATGTGCGTCCCTAATGGCTGAAATAATTTATGAAATCAAACAGAATCCGGCTGTTTACCACGTGGGACTTCTATATAGATCACTTCACTTTACTCACTCCCACCAATCTCATTCATACCCACCAATACCATAAAGACATAACAGGATGATATTTCTGTGCTAGTATGATTCAAAGTCACACAACAAATAAAATGCCCTTTGAACCAAATAACTACCTTACTGGAGACTCACTCTCAGGAAAGCGACCATTTCCTCATTGTTATTTGCATATTAATGATGGTGGGATGACACAAGTAATGTTTGACTTGTAGAAAGGTTAGTGATACTCGCAGGTTTAGAGGATTACCATTGTATGGACAGGTAAATGTGAAAGTAGAGAACTAACCAATTGAGACAGTTCATGACCGCAAACGCAGGAAGTCACTTGCTTTGTCGAACATCCACATACCTAATTGGAACATATGCGTGCTTTCAAGGTTTTTGGGTTCTGGGGTGATGTTAGCTTCACACCCGACTCACACAGACTGCTGAAAGTTTAACAGACTGAATAATTCAGCCTGTGGGATCGTTTGCCCCTGACTCAAACCACGCACATCAGAACACCAAAAGCAAGTGTCAGTACAGAATGTAGCCTTCCAGGGGTTTAGCCTCCAGTTAGCAGCTGCTACAGATGGCATGTTCATTCTATCACCCAGCTTCACAGCTCTACGGCACCAAAAAGCAATTAACATGGCTGTCTTTCCACCCGTCGAGACAGACAAACTCGCTCCAGCCTGGAAAAGAAAATGAGAGAGGACAGAGTGGTGAACATGCCGAGAACATCCATCAACAAGCAGGCTCGTCATTCTTTTGGCCTCTTTACTTTACAGAGGGCAGAGTTGATTTGATCCTCACCTTGCAACGCTATTCATCAGCTCTGTCCAAGCATCAAATCTAGCCGCCACTGCCAGAGGTGTTAACAAGCTCCTTCTGCAAAGGCCTCAGCCGCTTTTGCCTTGTCTGGGGCACAGCCCATGGTCATTTTCATTTACTTTGCATTCCAGGAACCCTTTTTTTTTTGTTTGTTTGTTTTCTCTCCTTCTTTATCTGATGTTTGTGTGGATCTTTTCATGTCAAACTGAACCTGAAGGTAAATCCTTTGGGCATTATTGATTTTTATGTATTTACAACAAACTTTATGAAAAGGACAACAGTAAAAGTTCACGTGTAAAAAGAGCCACTGTTTGACAGTTTTGCACTGACAAATTTTGTCATATTATCCTGTTATCCTTTTGAGTGTGTGTGTGTGTGTGTGTGTGTGTGTGTATAAAGATACATATCAGTCTGAACACAGAGCTCTTTTTTCTGCTGTCACATTCTGTAAAAGCAAAATGTGACAGCTACTTATCTAAACAACCACCCTAAACTTTATTAAATTTTAACTTATTATGCCGATGACCTGTTTAGGTCACTGATTCATTTATGATCATTTTAATTCAGAACCTACTTCTGAAGGGGTTCTCAGACTAGTACTCTGTTGTCAAAACAAAGTATTTAAGTCATTTTGCAATGTCCATTTCCCTATAAATATGTAAACAGGACATGTAAACAAATTGGATTTTCTACTGTTACTGGCTGGTGAGCAAAGGGAGACTGTGACAGTGAAGATTAATAAGATTTAAAGGCACGGCATGTGCATTGTTTGTCCTTGTGTTGTTTACCGTGTCTATCAGCAGTGCAGGCGTGGAGTAAGGAACACACAGGCTCCCCAGAGGATGCTTCAGTGAGTAACAGAGCACTAACAAATACATCTTCCCTTTCGAAAAAGGAATACAGGTTAAACATATCCACAAATAGACACACTTACAAGTCCTCAGCAAACATGATTATAAAATATAATAGCATAAGCTTGGATACTGAAGAGTGCATAACATAATATTGATATTAACTGAAATTTAATTGACACTCAATGTCAGACACCTCTGAAAACAGACAGTTTATAATAGTTTCCACCATGTATTACAAGCCGCAAAAACATCAACAATGGTTGGTCTATAACTTAATGTTTAATTAGTACAAAATTGTACGTCGTTTAAAATGCTCAATTATATGTTGAAGACTATAAATATAAACCTCGGATGGTGGTGCCAATGTCTATTTTCTCCTTCTCTGCCATGTAACCATGGTAATACTACACAGAGATGCAGAGATCATAAATCATTGAGAGAAGATAAATATGGTAGGCACGCTAAATTAAATGGTATTTAGCCCTGTGAGAAGCACTGTAATACATCTGTAGCACAGAGTCGTACAGTTAGCTGGAAGAACACACAGTCCAAAAGCCTTTGGGTTCTCCTCTGCAGGAGGTCAAAGCCTTCCATGATCTCTCATTAAACAGGCCAAAGCGGTGGCCACTCGACACATCGAACATGCATTCGCGCGTCACTTTCTAACGTTCACTGTGTCTTATTTAGCACCTGGACGTATGAATAAGAACAATGCAATCTGGCGCGCGAGGATCGAAAAGGCACTTATTCCTTCAGGACGCAGAGGAACGAGGGTTAGGCAGGGGGTCTCTAAGCTCCTGTCACACCCCGCTTAATTATGATTAATTATGTACCTGGGAAGATTTCCACCGCTGAGCGTACAGTAAGATAGTGTTCGCTAAATATTATCACTATGTCGGTTGCCAGGGGGGCTCACAGTGGAGCTGGGGCCGTCTGTTGAAGTTCCGCGCGAGAACAGCGATACACCTTTTTATAGCCTTACTGGACCCAAAAGGATGGATCAGGGTACTGATTCTTATTTTTATGATAATTTTATTTGATTTGGTTAATTTTCGCAAGAAAAGGAAAATATTTAATAGCCCACCTTGTATTCTTTTAAAGGCACGTGTGACACATCCATGTAGCAGTTCATTAGACCTTGTTGCCAAGGCAATGGGAGCCACTCTCCTTTAATGAATACATTAATTAATTTTCAAAAGCAAACATCGTTGACAATGCGCTCTAGTAGAAGTCATAAATTACTGTGACTAGTAATTCGCTCATTTCATTAAAAATGTCAACGTAACTCGCACTGATTCCTTTTCCACAGCGTTATATCGGCGTCTATTATTAACCTAAGATTTCTAATGCTGAGTTTTGAAAAGAGCACACTCAGCATCTGAGATCATCCATTTACACTCACAATTTGGCAGCTTGACGGAGGTTCTCTACCCAGGCCCATCCAAATGGAATGTCTCTGCGCGAGCAGGAGGCTTCCATTCCCCAGGCTATATTGTTATAAATGCTGTTTATGATCATGCTATGACAACTGTGAAGGGCAGAGTTGGCGGAGGAGTCAGAGCCGGCTGATTTCCACAGTATCTGAATACGTTATGGGATTAGAAATGACCTCACATCATACTGACATCAGATCACTGTTCGGTGGGTGACTGTCACTACAGGATTGTGTTAATTTCTCATCTAACTCTATGGGCGAAAAATAATACGAACTGCACAAAATTTGTTTGAGTTCAAGTTATAATGTAACACAAAACTGAGTTAAAATCAAATGTGTTGCATGGAGAGACTGAACTTCGGGCATTTGGTTGGTTTCGTTGGAATTTCAAGGATATTTTGGTCGTGAAATGGGGTCTATTGACCAAAAATAACACAACAGCTTCACTGGTTTAGACTTATTTTTTAAGAGATTGTATTTCTTACAAAAAAGGGGAGTCAACCCATATTTTTCCCCAATTATTTTACCTGTAAAGAAGCCAAACTGTACTCGTTTTTACTTACGAGTATCTAGTTTCCCCCCTTTTTGCCTTAAAGCATGGGAAATTCATTTCTTTAGCTATGAGTGACAGGTAGATAATTAGAGAAGTTTTTATACATTTTTATTGTCCCTGCACAATGTTAATGCAGCACGATATTATCATATAGTCTTGCGCACAATAGATTTTCTCTAAAGAGCGCGATGTGCCTGACTGGATAGAGTCGTCCTTCAGTGTTCTGCAGCATATGTTTTATAGCCAACAATAAAAGATTTTAGTGCTAAATAAATTGGAATTGTATTGAAATGCTGGGCCTATATATGTCACAGAAGACGTACAGTTATTTTTTAGCAAACTGTGAGCCATTGTTTATCATAATGTGAGCTGTGCATCTGTGACTGGTACACATCATTGGCTTTTCTTGCTTAGTTAGATTGTGAAGGTCAGAGTTCCTCTGGCTTTTATGGTTGTTTAACTTTGGAGAATTATCACATAGGAAGCGCTGGGTTGATTTACAGCTCTGACTGAGGCTGTGTCTGAATTGAATATGTTTCTGAATGTTGCTTTGAACTGGTTAGCCTAGATACAAATGTGTCTTTCCTAACGCTACAGGGACAGAGAAATATTTAATAAATACATGCACAAATACAGTATGATTGCAATTAATTTAGCAAAAATATTCTCCAGTTAGAAATGTGTGTCTGAAACCGATTCCTCTGGCAATAGCAGTCTCTTGCTTCTTGGTGCCAGAGCACAAAGCACAAATCTTTAAATCTGTTCTCTATAAACACTGGAAGACCTATCTGTTGCAATGGCAAGGTGGCATTCTTTTTCCATTTGTTAATTGGTGTTTTGTTGATCGTAGCAAGTTTTCAGCTGATGGGAACAGGTTGGGCTCTGTTTCTGTTTGGCTATCAGTATGCAGTTTGACATGGTGTCAGTTATGAAGCCAGTAGAAGGCTGAAGAAGTCAATTCACAACACATACTTGTATTCACATAATAGCAAACAGCCCGGTGATCATATCCCAACCAAACGTCAAGTGAATTGGTAAATAAAACTGAAAACAACTTAGACTTTTTTCTTTTTTTTGGAAATTTGAAAACTGCTGATAAAATAAAACATATTTTAAAGTGAAAAGATTTATCATAAGTGCAATAATAACATAACCAAGTGTCAAGTTCAACAGAACATAATTTAAGGAAAACATAATTTAATGATGGAAATGTTCCATTGATAATGTGCCCAAGAAAAGGAGTCTTTTATATGACTCCCACAGATCTGTCTCTTGTCGGCATAATCAACACAATCTGCATAATTTACATTAGTTACTTAAAAATGCTCTGCTCGTTCTGAGGGAAAAAGTAAAGAAGTTTGTTTTTTTCATGTTTGTGCCTGTTAGCCACAAATTAATTAATCCACTCTCCAGAATCCAGTTAGGCCATAAGATACATTAATACAAAACAGTTTTCCCAATATGGAAATAAACTACATGGGGAAAGTCGATTATTTTCACAAACATCTTTGTGGTAACAGTTATTCAAATAGCACTACAGGAAGATGTCTACGTTGACCTAAATTTTGAGATCTACTTTTTGATTTTTAGGACAGATATGCACTCTGGTCTGTCAAAGGTTTAAGTTATGTGTGTGTTTCAAAGCCCTTTGAACAAGTTGCATTCTATTGCACGTTGCAGACTGAATTGTCCACTGAAGACTAGAGTCACTCTGCCACTAGAGGGAGAATTGTGCTTTAAAGAAAGAAAGACCACAACAGACCTCTTAGAGGAGAAGTCAGGCTGCCAGTGTCTCAGGACTTCAGACTTACATTCAAAAAACTCTCTATGACAGTCACAAATTACAAGAGAAAGGACCCAGGCCTCTCGTGGAGATATATTAAATTGACTGAACTTATATATACACATAGGAGACTTCTCTCTGAATGACGTCCCATGAGTAGCCTTGTTCATGCCTCTTTTCCCTCAACATTTGTCTTTTTTCCCCCCTAATCATCTGCATTTTAGCTTTCTCCATCCGTCAAGGCGTTCTAAAATACTTCAGCTCTTTTCATTTCAGATTGTTTGTTTTGTTGTTTGTCAACATGACGGAGTAGATGTGCTTTTCTAAAGCCGTATGTTAAAGAGGCACCCCGAAGCAGAATATACACAAGGTTGCCATGGAGCCCATTGATGTGCAAATGTCTTCATTTAAATATTTTTAAGAGGATCAGCTCAGATTACGCCAAAGTTTGACAGAGATAATTCGATGGCTTGTGTAACGGCTTTGTTCATGAGAACGATCATTCAGGGCACGTCAAACTACCTCAACAACCCACATATTTAATTAAGTTTACTTTGAGAAATGGACACCAATGATTGCTCTCAGAATGAAGTCCACTCTTAGAACTGACAGAAATAAATGTCAACTGCTAAGTGCAAATAAAGAAAAACAAAACAAAACAAATGGCTTATGTAACTTGCTTCCCAACTTAAACTCACTATCTTAATGCAGAGCAAGTGATGTAAGCTGGTTCAGACCGAGATTGCAGTATTGCACATATGAACTTTGTAATTTAGCATACTTTAACAAGTGCTAATGCTATGCTAGATAATGGACTTCTTGGTTGCTACTGACAACATCACACAAATCGTTTCTGACTAGCACCTCAAAACAGCCCACCTTGCACGCTAAACCTGTCTTTACAATCAGCCCCCGGAAGTTACAGGCTTACCAGTGTAACAAAATCTCAAAGAGGCATCAAGAAGCCATAGCAATCCACTCATTCATATTTGCGCTCCAACCTGCATTATATATAAATGCACCATGGAGACCCCCTAGCATTTTGGACAAGTGAGTAGAGTTTAAATATTTATGCTTAAGCCTCTTGAGGCGTGCTATTAGTCGTGAGATGTTTCACTTTCTGGATCTGTCACCAGGTTCTGGCAACCATTAACTACAGGGCTGACAAGGACCTCTGGGTCAAACATTTTGAGGCAACAAAAGAACCCAATGGAATCACTGGGTGAGCCCCAAATTACTTCTGTGTCATTGCTAGACAATATTTCCCCCCAAAAGCATTCCTCCCTCTGTTAGCAGCGTGACCCACTCCACTGAATATGGAAATGATTGTTTGTATATTGCACAGGGAGAGGGGGAAAAAAGGCGAAAAGGTTCACGGACAATGTTGCTGCCAGTGTCAGAGACTCGGAGGGTAAAAAAAAAAAAAAAAAAAGAAAGAAAAGAAAAAGAAAAAGAAAATGCTCCCCTCCCTCTGTTTTGTTTAGCTTTGTGAGAAAAGTTGATAAAAACAGGTTGTAAATGAAGATGGGGAGTTGAGGATGAACATGTTGGGGTGGAGCGCCGGACCAGCAAAGCCAAACATACAAGACCTCACAGAACACGCTAAACATGAACAGCCCGCTGCAGAAAGCCACGACACCAGGAAACATCAGGATTAAAAAACTCCTGCGTTCTGTAAGAGAAACAGACAAGCTGTGAGAAGCATTACTGCCATAAATCATCTCTGTAAATTTAAAGTTGTGTCATATTATAATAGGTGAAATTGAAAGGATTGGTTAACTAGTGCAAGTTGCTTCCAATGGTGACTGTGAGGGTACAAAACCAACATGACAATCTCTGGCCAGTTCACATTGTCTTCAGCATTTATGCTTGAAATTGTTTGGATATCCTTCAGGATTTATCAACATACACAAGATGCATCTTTTATGACTTGGAACAAAAAAAAGTTTGACGGTCTCAACTTAGCTGCAGGATGTGAAGGAACAATGCCAAAAGGAGCCAGGCACAATCGGATGAACCACAAAACAGCCCCCCAAAAAAGGAGCTAAAGCAGTGGGGCAGGCAGGAAGACTTCAAATCCCCTCTCCAGCCCTAAGTGGGTGGTCTTTTCACTGTGGGGTAACTGAGCAGTAGCCAGGCATTCGGAGGGAGGTACTGAAGCCCAGCTCTTCAGACTCAACATTCACCATGCAGCAAAAAAGACCCAGAGAATAATATTCACGCTACGCTGGTTTTATTTAAACCCAGAGTGCTGGCATTGGCCAAGCAAATGACAGCCAGAGGTTTGAGTCCCTCACAGGACAAAATGATTCATGAGAGAGAGAAAGAAAGCGAGAGAGAGAAAGAAAAGTATGTGTGTGTGTGTGTGAGACAGAGAGAGAGAGAGAGAGAGAGAGAGAGACAGAGAATAGCTTGAGAAAAGAATGATTCAGGGAGAGAGAGTATTTTCAGGGATTTAGTTCTAAACATGAAGTAAGAGTGCAGCAGGTGGGTATAATATGGTGGTCTATATGCATGTCTATGGTATCTACAGGAGCAAAAAGTATTGACTGTTAAGCATGTTGTAGTCTATGGGCTGAACGAATCATACTTTAGCAGGCAAAAAAAGTTTTTAAAATCGAAATTAAATTTGAATTGGGTGAACAAAATGACTGAAATTATACTCAGCACTCTAAGTAATCAGTGTGGTTAAGCGATTCAATGGCTTGGAGTCATAAAAGAAATCAGAACAAAGTGAATTTACACAACACTGTATTAACATCCGTCCTTGTGCCTTTATGGCTATTGTACAGTGTGTGTTGAATGAGTACATCTACAGTAATGGTCCTCTCACCATTAACAGAGTCACACAATGACCTTAAGAAACATAGAGCAGTAGCGTGAGGCAGGGGAGTCATATAGTTAGCATGAGATTTACAGCAGGCCGTCTCATCTGTAACTCTTCAGCTTTTTCAGACTTACACGACAACCCGTTAAAAGGCAGAGCGGGAAAAAAACAAGACTGACAGCTCTCTCTACTACTGTCAGAAACGTCAAAAAATACACGAGTCTCTAACGGAAGCCAAAGAAGACATGTCAACACTGATGTTCGGATGACAAAAAAAAAAAAAAAAAAGATCTACTAGAGAACTAGGAAGGAAAATTTGAAACTTTTCTGAGATGTCAGTTTAGTTATAAAACTTGAGATCTTATTGCTAAGTGTTAACTCATGATACAATGCTAAATATTCAACTAGAATTTAGATTTTATTATTTAACATTATTTTACTAGCAGTTCTAACACTGTCAGCGGTGGCTATACATTTTTGCGGATGCTGCTGAAAATAGGAATATTTATCTCAAAGTGTATCAAAGTTAGTTTGACTGGAATTACTGGCAATTCTGAAAATGCAAAAATAAACTGATGTATACACTTTCTGTAGATGAATAAATAAATAAGGGAATACTTAGCCTTAACACTAGTGTATATGACAAGTAAATTTCTCAAAGTTAAGTTAAACAGTTTTGGACTAATAAAAAGTAGTTATATGCTTTTCTCTCTTTTTTTTTTTAAACTGTAAGTAAGACAACGGTAAAACTATAAATTCAAACAGAAGGTCTTCCACTTTTGTTTATTTATTTATTACCTTATGTACATATTTTGTAATGTAAGAGAGACAGATTATCAAGATCCATCAAATATACCACACCCTCAGAACGAAGAAAAAAAGGTTACTGACGCCTACCAGCAAAGCACATTAGGGCTGTTTAAGTTGGTCTCCACAAGTCACACATTTCAATGATTTCAAAGCCGTCTCCAATTAAAAGCTGCAAACATGCCTTTTGAATGCAAACTAACACAATTAAAAGTGTTTCAGGAGTTTATTAAAGGAATCACTTCTGAATTAACACTCTGAATACACAAGCCTTCTGTTCTCATCTCTCAGCTCTTTCACTCACTCACTCACTCACTCACTCACTCACTCTGTCTCTCGCCCTCTCTCTCTCTCTCTCTCTCTCTCTCTCTCTCTCTGAGGAAGGACAGAAGGAAAGGGCTCTTTTTGAAGTCGCAAGCTTTTTTTCTCCCTCCCTCTTTCTTTTCTCTCCTCTGTAGAAAAGAAGATTGAGGTAGCCTAATCTGCTACTTGTACATTTGAATGTGTTGTGGAGGGAGATGATCCTGCCGGCCTGATAATGGTCCAGGTGCAGAGACTGTGGCTGTGGCTAACATGTTCTCGGCGGGGGCCGTATATCATGGCGGGTAGTCCGCCCTTTGAAGATGCATGCCTGCTTTCAGGCCTGATTTGTGGGCCGCCAAGGCAAGTGCTTTACAGCCCCCCCTTTGGTCAGGGTAGACCCCCCCCCTCCTAAACCGACCCCCTCCAGGACAAGGTGTTAGAGGGGACGGCAGGGCACTGTGATGCGTGCTTGAGGGCTCTCCGTCGAATCACATGACCTCCTCTCAAAGCGGGATTTTTAAAAGCCGACCGAATACGACGGCGATTGGTACAGCTATGGCTTTTTCACTTGCACACAGACAGACGTCAATCACGTGAATCACTGTGCTCAGTTTTGCCTGTAGTCACCTTTTCAGAGGATGTGGGGACAAATTTAGTCTCTCCAAAAATCATAGGTAAAGACTAATTTTTTTCATTAAAATGTGTTTCAGTGTTTTTCACGGAAAAGATATGTACACAGTTCAAAATGGTGACAAAAAAAATCCCAAAAAGCAGAAAATCTAACTTATCTTATAGGTATGTGTTGTCGGTGTGTGTTAGTAATGTGTGCTAGTGGGTGCTGTTGAGGTCTATGATTCTCCACAAGGTATATTATTATTATTTCCACTTCAGATGATGCTCTTCCCCTGTTTGCATTAACCATCGAGTGGCAGCGTCGAGTGACTCAGTTTGGCTTGGTCTTTGACCCATATGACAAGATAACGGCCAAAAGTCTCTCTCCCACTCCCACACTGCCTCACATCATTCATTTGTTCAGCACACTACCACCTAATGAAGGCACAGAAAAGAAATTAGCGAAGCGTTGCCTGGGCCTATTGAGGGTGTCATTAAGGTGCCCGGTGCGGGGCTGCCCGCTCTGACCCACAGGGTTCTGCATTCCTCTGTTTGTTAGTGAGATGGTTATTTACACTGGTCGTCAGGAGCTGGCCGGCCGCTCAGCAGTGGCTTCCTCCCTGAGCTGGGTGGCAATTAGCCATGGGGAGCGGCCGACGGAGGCATTCATCCCTGGCTCGGTCTGGGAGAGGGAGCAGTTTTACTGACAATGAATTAGAGCCGTTTTCTTTTCACACACCCACCCCTGACTGCTAACAGCTTTCAGTGAAAGCCAACCCCTCCCTCTTATTCTTGCACCTGTGAGGAACACTGAACCTGGTGAGTGTGTGTTTGTGAGAATATGTGTGTATGCATGCTTGGTGTGTGTGTCTGTGTTCGTGTGTCTATGTTCATGTGTATATGTGTGCGCGCATGTGTGTTTGTGTGTGTGACTGTGTGTGAGAATGTGTGTGTGTGTGTGTGTGTGTGTGTGTTAAATGACAGGATCTTTGAAGAGTTTTGAATAACTTAGGACTGGTTTGTACGAGTTAACTGCATTTAAGAATGGAAGGTGTCGGCCAAACTCCACCCTGGGGACATGTCAAAGTTCAGTTTGCTCCACAACCTTTGTTTAAGTCAAGTATCTAGTGGGTGGGAGAAGTGTAACCAGTGTGACCTTAGAGTAGTGTTCAGAGCTAATACACACACAAAGTATGTTTCAACTTTTAGATAATTATCAGAATAAACAGTTTGTTTATATCAGAGATTAACAATTTCACTTTACACAGCTGAAAACCACCCCATTTCTGTCAGACACGCTAGTATTTCCTTTCACTGCTAATTAAAAAAAAACAGCATAAGCTTATTATTTCATCACGTTTCATCATTTTATACTTAATTAATGAAATGACCCATATTCTTTTCATGATCTGGGAGGGGCTGGGGGGTGAGTGAGGAGTGGTGTGGTGAGATTTGTAACTTTTGAAATTGTATATTTCATTTTTGCAATTCACTCCAGGAATGCAGTAATTTCTCACCGTGTTTACTTACTAGCTCATTTGCATGCACTTTCAAGAGAAACGTAAACACATTGAAACACAGCAACTAGCATCCAGTTCCCCTGAGTATTGTAGATGTGATGGGGAAAAAACAGTGTTGCAGTAAAAGGCAAGTGAACTGCAGCCTTACTCATGTGAGCCAAGCTGTTTATAATTCTCTGCTGTTTATAAAGCCTTCTGCTTGTGAACCAAAAGACAGATTTAACCTTGGTGGGTGTTTTTCACTCCCTTTAAAACAATAGTTTTTGAGGTTCAACAAACAGCATGAGGCAAGACGTAGGTTTAATGAAAGAAAAGCTGTTCTTTTATTCACTTTCCAACATAAACTACACTGTTTAGTCAAAAAATCACTGTTACAGATTATTTCATATTAACGGAAGTTGCTGGGTCTTCCATAATAATATCCCAAAATAATAATAATAATAATAATCATCATCATCATCATCACATAAGTTATTTTTTGAACAATAACATCTTGAGTATGTTGCTTCTGTGTCTTTGGTCTTTAGTGAGAGTTCACTTCCATCATGAGGTTTTGTGGTTCCACAATTGGTCAGAACTCACACCCCATCTTCAGAGGAACCAATAGACCAAGCAGCATGCAACATGCTACTGCTCCAGCCAGCTATTGACTTCCACTGATTTGAATTAATTACTTGCTTCACGAGAGAAACTGGATTGCAAGAGACACCCCCCTCAGAATTCTCCTCTTTCTTCTCCAACCACCCCATGGGTTTGCAGATGGTTTCAGTGAGGGACTCCTCCCGTGAAGAATAACTACACTGGGGACTGTGTCACTGGCGTAAACCTGGAGCCCGCAGTCCTCATTCCCAAATGTCTGAAAACAGCCACAGGGGAGGCCTGTGACTTAACATAAATTAGACCACCGGGGAATCACCCAGATCTTACGCCAGAGAAGGCCAACACTGGATGGAAAGCGCACCATGTGGAAACCTTTTTTTTTTTTTTTTTAGCATCCAGCGTGGAAAAAGGAAACCAAAACATGCGGCGACATCTCGTTTTTTTACACAGACAACTCTGAAAACATATTGAGCCGCTTATAAGCTTATCAGAGCTCACTGACAATGCTTTCCTACAGTGCGGACTGCTGTCCTGTGTTAGAAGTGGTTTGTCAA
This sequence comes from Chanos chanos, assembly GCF_902362185.1. Classification (NCBI taxonomy): domain Eukaryota; kingdom Metazoa; phylum Chordata; class Actinopteri; order Gonorynchiformes; family Chanidae; genus Chanos; species Chanos chanos. Next base: position 37,142,207 of record NC_044496.1, read on the forward strand.
CACTTGAAGTGTTGGGAAGATGTCGAGACATGTTCAAGTTTTAATTAGTGAGCTGTTAAGAGCTAATGGAAGGGCTTGGGTTGCTATCTTGGTTTTGACTGGGTACCAATTCTTGCACCACACGGGAATTCAATCAACAAAAATTTCCCACAAACGCAGCCATACGTAGATAGCTAATTGATGACTTTCATATGATTCATATCCATTTATCTTAACCCCAAAACCCAATGAAGTATTAGACTGCATTTTGGTCACAGGATCCTGGTCTTACTCCAGCTTGCCTCCTATATTATATGCAACTTTTAATAAGAAGAGAGAAGTGTTTGTCAAATGCATAAATGTAAATGTAATGACTGAGAGAAAAAAGATGAGTGTTGGACACACAAAAAGAGGAAAAGAAAAGTTGATGATATATATGTAGATAAGCATTCTCTCCCTGTGCAGGGTACTCTCCATCATCAGTACGCATTCCAGCAGTCAGTGGAACAAATGCAGTTCGTCAGTGACTGTTATCTGAAGACAGGATTAGCGATGTTTACAGTTTGTTATTTGTGTTTGTTTGTTGATTGCTGGACCTTGGTTTGCAATGGCTTCAAGAGACTGCAAGGACTGTCAGTATGCATGTCTCTCCAGTGAAGAGGACACTTCAAGAGTGATTAACGGACCGAAGGAACGGCAGAGAACAGTAACAGCTGCTAATTAACCTCATATTGTGTTCACCAACAAAGAAACAAAGGAACAAAGTGGAATTTAAATGTGAGAGATTATTACAATGACAAAAAGACAAAGCGCCGGATCATACTCTTGATAGGGAATTTTCACACTGTTTGTGACAGCGTGGGATTAGATCAAAGACAGATCAAGATAGTCTAATGGAAGAATGAGGCTGGTGTTGATGATTAACCCGAGGCATCCATCTGCATGTCACTGAGGCCCAAAACAGACAAGTGCTCACTTCCTCTGTGCCTTTTCACTCAACTTTTGTATAAATTTCAAGGCAACAAAGACGATTCCCACTGGGTTGACGAATGTCTCTCTCTCTCTCTCTCTCTCTGTCTGAAACTTGCAGGATCAGTCATCATTTATGATGACCTTTCCTTTAACTCTGAGGTGACTGGAAATGACATCCTTCTCCAGATGAGGACTCACCCCAATCAGCCTGCCTGGTCTGCTGCAGCCTGCATGGCCACTGTGCTATCTGCTTACTTAGCGCTTTGGACTAATACACCTTGCTACTCACTTCCTATAAGTGACGTATAACTGAACCAGTAAAGGTTGCTTTACCCAGCTCTCTTCCATAGATGGGGAAAGAGAGCGACAGAGAGAGAGTGAGAGAGCGAGAGAGAGCAAGAGAGAATGAGAGAAAATGAGAGAGAGTGAGAGAGAGAGAGAGAGAGAGAGAGAGAAAGAGCGAGAGAGAGTGAGAGAGAGAGAGAGAGAGAGAGAAAGAGAGAGAGAGAGAGCGACAGAGAGAGAGAGAGCGACAGAGAGAGAGAGAAAGAGACCCCCCCTCTCTCTTCCATCCTTTGCCCCCCTTTCTCCAGCTGCAGCTGCACTGGGCCTGCCCTTCTTTAACTGCTGAGGCTGCTGATCAGAGACCACATGTCTTTCCCTCTGGATCTGCCCACAGCAAACTGAGACTGCTTCTCTCTCTCTCTCTCCCTCTCTTCTTCTCTCTCTCTCTGTCTTTCTCACCTCTGCTACCAGGTCTGCCTTTGAAGTTCAGTGCAAGTGTTAGTTTATGGCTGAAGTTGTAGAGATAAGATACTTGGTAGGAGTGATAAATTGGTTTGTCGAAGGTACTCTTTGAGGGGAAATAGCAGGGTACTAAAGTCCACAGAGGCTGTTACTATTCTAACACATTTAACGCCTCACAGCAAAAATCCTTTAGCACCCAAACACTACAGAGACAGATCTGTTAAGTACCTTCATTAGAAGGAGTTGTTTATGTTTATTGTTGAATAAACTTTCAGAGAGAGAAAGAGAGAGACCATCTACATCCTGCGAGACTTTGTACCACGCAGAGTGAAGTCTACTTAATTTTCACTGAGTTTATTACACACACAAAAAAAGCGAACAAAAAACAGTACAGTGCAGTACACATGCCTATGGTTTTTGAAAACCTGGAGATATGAACAAGCCAGGACAAATCACAGAGATGGGTATTACTCCCTAAACCGCTGTGCTACAATGTGAGCATCTCTTTGGGTTCATTTATTAGTTTTCATTATGACTGTTTACTCGTTTATTCATTTATTGTTTACTTTTCAGGTGTTTCTGCTTTAGGTGTCTGTTCGCCAAATGGACATAGTGCAAACACATATTTTGCTCAGAAATGCTGTGTCACTTATACATCCACCAAAAAAAATGGAACTTTGTTACAATAAACCAGGTAACTGCCAAATTTCCATTGCCAGCCAAAACAAATACCCAAGAGTGCATGCTTTCATTTTAATACATTTTTGTGTCCTCTCTCCTTTAATTTTTTTTTTTTTTGATTCGCATCAACAGCTCCACAACTGAAACTCATAATGCAGGTTGTTAGCCAAACCTGTCAATGTTATATATGATTTGAAAATGAAAATAAGGATTGCTGGCCTTTGACTGGTGGTGAACTGTTGTCAGACAGCATTCAGGTAGATGACAGAACTGGTGCCTGGGGTTTGATGAATGTGTTTGACGAATGTCTCTACTCACTTTTGGACAATGTCTCAACTTGTGTCTTTCTGCACAGGCTGCAGGTTTCAGCACGCTCTTGACTATGTTTCTGTGAAAACTAACGCGCTGATGTGTGTTAATGTGTCGGTGCTATTATCAGCCATGCATAAATTCAGCCACGTGCAAAGAAGACTCAAGACACAGTCACACACTGTTGCAAGAAAAATTAAAGCCACAAAAATGCTGGCAGCTGGGCTACACATCTGGGGAAAAAAAAGACAAACAATTTGCTTAAAACTATGAGGTTTATTTTGAAATATCAGTGTTTTACGACACAATTTGAGAACTGAGCTAGAACTTTCTTTTCAAAACAAGTAACATGTTATCCAGTTTCTGAGAATCCCACACAAAGCACAAAGCTTTCACTGGATAGATATCTGTGAATCAGCCCAAGTCACACAGAGCACGGAGTGAGGGAAAAACTTACCTTCAATCTGCAGAGTGATGTCATGAGTTAAGATGTGTAAGATGCTGTATTAGAGCCAGGTGTGACCCCGAGAACTGGTTAAGTTCATGAGAAATGAGTCTGTTTCCCACTGAGGTACTGCCTAATGTCTCCCGTTATCACCTTCCCGTGACAATACACATCCACATCTCGAATCACAATTGGCTCCTCTTTCCCTGGACCTGCTCTGCTTTGTCAGACCCATTACAGATGACTGAGAGGAAATGCAGTAAACATTTCAGTGAGACAAGAGACCAGGCACATACAAACCTGGTATATTTTAAAAAAAAAACTCCTTAGCAGGAGATTCAATAAAATTAATCTCAGTTGTATGTGTCAAGAGGCGCGCAGTAAAAAGAAAATTCTAAGGTAGGATTAAGCAATCCTACCTTAACTTCATCGACATTTCTCAAGGAGAATTTTCTTTTTACTGCACCTGGTCATTTAGACAAAAAAGGCCTTGAATTTTTCTCTAAATGATATCTAAGAGAGAACTAACTTGACTTTCATTTTTGTTTTACTGTGGCCATTCACTTAGACTGCACTGATTTCAGGTCAGTGTTCTGATTAAAAACAGGTGTTGATAAAAGATTGTTTCAATATGTACATTAGTCAGGAATGGGGTTTCCAGGTTCAAAACTGCTCTGAACTTTCAACTGATAGCTGCTCCTCTGTGGAGTATCGCAGTCACCTCCCACTGACATAATTTGTTTCACAGTCACAGACATGAATCAGATGTTGACATTCTAATTTCATGCACACATGGGTGTTTGGCGGAGTCCAGCTCCTAACCCACCACAGCCCAGCCCTCTGCAGTTCTGTGTATCTTGTACCTGTCTCTCCAAGACCCAATGCTAAGAGCCCATTTTCACACGCCCATCATCCACTCTTTGCTGTCTCCTCTCTAATCCATATACACGTATAAACACACACAGACACACACACACACACACACACGCACATAAACGCATATCGACACACACACCCACACAGACATGCATTCACACACACTCATACACACATATGCACACACATGCATACTGACACAAGAGACGCACACATGTGTGAACATGCTCACACACAAGACACAAACACCACACACACACATGCTCACATACTCACGTACAAGCAACACACCTAAGTGTGCAAATACATTCATAAAAACTCACACACACACACACACACAAACAGTGTGAAGACACATTGACAAAAACTCACAAACTGCACACACATACACATACACACGCGCACGCACACACATTCACACACACACAGACACTTATGCACACACACACGCACAACACAGATGTACATGTGATGGGAAATTATTTTACATAAGTCCAACTTTAAGAGAGAGATCAGCCTCACTGGGAAGAGTGGTAATGACAGCTAAAACATCAGACATTATGAATGATTAGATCTGACCTCTCGGGCTAAGCCTCTGTAAGCAGTTACCAGAATAATCTTGTCAAAATGCTTCAAGATTATGTCAAGGTCTTTTAACATTTGGGAGCTGATTAACTAAAGCCTTTGGTACGCAGTCTGCTGATGTTTTTACTGCGTACAAAGCTAATAACATGCTCAGTGACTGACCAAAATGTCTGAAATGCATTAACTATTGCTCATGCTACTGCTTTGGTTTTGAAAACCAAGGTGGTAGATTTTCTCTCTCAGTATGAAAAAATACACTAAAAATGATTAAAAGAGCTGATGAGCAAATCTGCTGGTCAACAAAATTTCACAGCTTTCTATTTATCAATATAGTTGGTGATACTGATCACTGATTTTTTTTTTTTTAGTAGTGCCTCTGTCAAAACTGGATCAAAAGAGCTTTCTTTCAAAAAATGTACAATAAGAGTATCTAAACATATTTGCTTTATGTGGTTGTTTTAGTAAATCAGTGCAATTGTGTCTTGAATGTGCAGGAAAAATAGCCACTAGCAAAACGTCAACACATCATGAGAGTTATCTACCTTCACCAGTCATTCAAAGCTTTGTCACATTTGCAGAGTAAACCTGATACAAATTTTGCTTACCATAGATTAATTTTGTTTTTCATTCTTTACAAACACTTTGTTGACAGCCCATAATATGACAGAAAGCAAAGAAAGCATCAAGCGTAGGCTCTGGCAGCCTCTAGCCTCATTCTGTCAGAACACACCTAAGAGTTTTTTTTTTTACTCAAATGGAGATGATCCTACATAAACCACAATACCTCTTTTTCCAGCCTGCCCTTACTCAGTCAAAATGGGTTAAATGCGTGCAGTCGATAAATCGCCGTGATGGGCTGTATGACAAGCCCTGGTTTCAGGATACATGCATAACTTGCGTCAGTTCCATGGAATCCTGCGTGCGTCCTGTTTCAACCGCTCCAACTGCGGTCTCGCGCAAGGATTTTTTAATACCGTATTTACGTGTAATTTAGGTGGAAACTGTTCGGTTTAAGAATACATGGAAAACTGCTGAAAAAATAGTTTACCTACATCGTGTGGTTATATTTATTTCCTGGGCATTTTACATACATTTATCCACATCTGAATGAATTCAGAACGGAAGCTTCAGATAAACAAATGAAGTCATCTCAGTTCAGGTAAAGCCAAGTATCAACCAAAGTTCTGTCAAACATCTCCATCCCTTTGACTTAACCACTGAACAATAAATACCTTGTAAATAACAGAACCGTGTCCATCTCATCTCTCTGCTGGAGGTTAAGTTGAGTTTATTACTGAGGCCACTGCCGGCATGCATTAAACAACGCATAAATTACGCATGCTAATTAGCTTCCACTTTAATGAATTCTTTTAATTAAAAGAACACATTGTGGTTTAGCGTGGCATGGTCTATATTTTATCCCCTGCCAAAAATGACCTTCTCCCGCGTGTGAGTGGATCATGATGCAGTGGAGAGAGGGCAGCAGTTTGTCTTCGATTACTCAACACTGTTCGTATTGGTGATAATGAATTTGGAAAGCTTACTCAAAGAACAGCAGAAGCCACACGTTAATACAAACACCACTGTGTAGCGTTTAGAAATATAGCAGACACTGAGGGATATTTAAAAAATGTGAAACCTGATGACATTAGGAGCTTCAAGCAAACCATTGTTCTTGTCGCGCTGGACTTGCAGAAAAACCTTTAGCTTTCACATCCATTCGTTTCTTAGGAGTTGAAGTAGGCTGCTTCTGCCCGCATAGAAATGCTTCTACTTGAAACAACGCAATTTCGGACCAGCACGAGCGATTTCCGTCACGTCTTACCCAAATTTGTCTGAATTCTTTTAGAGCAACTAGTGTTCTGGTTTGGCTTGTTGCCATAAGGCATGTCATAAAGCAATACAATTTATCATGGGCTCTATCAAAATGGAAGAGGTTATTATTACACTTTTATTATATTTGTTTACTTTTTTATGTTTGCTTGTTCTTGATTCTCTATCTTCACTGAGTGTCCAGCTCGCCAGCAGGAAAGTTACGGCCTCTTATGTTTCCATCTGGCATATTCTGTAAAATACAGAGACCCTGACAAATAATACACGAATACATGACCGGATGATCGGGGAATTTTTCTGAAGGGAAAGATATTTTTAAAAGTCCCCGACGAGGCACAAGGTAGCGCTGACACTACTGATAAAATCTAAATGTCAAAACCGATCCCCAGTTTATTTCACACAAAATGACGACCAATTTACCATAGCGACAGAAATCAAGAGGACACGTGTTGTTCCTCCAAACATCCTTCTTAAGAAATCTGACTGTTCCACAACTCTGAAATATGGCTACACGTTAATTTCTCAAGGATAAGCATCAAAGTCTAAACTGTGTAATTCCTAAATTCGACTAGATTTTTTGTATCGGTTGTGTCTTACTTTGAAATAACTTAAAGATAAATTAAGACAATTGCTTGTCAGTAGCATAACTTAAGATATTTTCAAATTCAGTTTATTTATAATACTGAGTAAACATCTAGGCCTTACACACAATATCAAAACTAAGAAAAAAAGAAGAAGAAAAAAAACTTGCACTGTTGTGCAAACAGAGTCTAGGGGGAGGGGTTGGATTTAAATTCCAAAGGGGTCTCAGAACTCGTTTCCTAGTCCCCCAGTCAGCTATGTGTTTGTGAGAAATCAGCCTTTTTGTCTCTCTGAAAAAAAGGCTAAATCTACATCGGTGGCCCGGTCTAAGTTTGCAATTCTTTGCACTTTCTATTCAAGTGAATGAGAGAGAATGAAGTGGCCAGAGACCCTTTATTTGATCTACTCAATTGCATAAAGTGACGGAATTCTAGTGTATTTGCTTAATATCCCGAGTTAGGCTGTTGCTCTCTGTGCAGAGACGCAAACAATACACCTGTTTCTTTCGTTCTGGCACCTACTGAATAAATAGACACAAAATCAAATAAAACGTTATAAATTTGGTGACCAGCATATTCAACAAAACCTCATTCATGCTTTTTTTTAATCTGAATTCCCATCTAAAATACAATACACCTTTTATGTTGCTCATTTGAACGGAAAATTATTTGTTGTGAATTAGACATTATGTCAATTAGGTTGGAAAAACACATGATATCTTGAGGAAAAATATACAATTTTATATGCACGGATTAGACAAGTAAAAATAAAAAGTTAAAATATTGTATTACGGTTGTATAATTACTCTTCCCATAATGTGTTTTGACAAATTCTGAAATGTATATCCAAATATTTGTTATATTGTTTTATTTGTTAAAACAAACAAGCCAAAACAAGTAGACAAAAATACGTCCGTTCTTTATATATCCTAACGCTGCATTCTTGTGAAAATGTGATCTGTGCAAGTGTTAGTCATTGTCGGTGCTTAATCGTGAATAAGGCTGATGAATGAATAGTTGTCTGCGCTGTAGCGATGGCACAGTAACTCCATGCATTCTAATCAAGCGCTTGATTCATTTATTTCTGCCCCACTATTGTGGGTATTCCTCTGGGGACCCGGAGTGCACTGTGTGCGTTTTGGATCGCGCTGCTTTGGAGGTTGAATATATCCAATTTCCTAATCTGTCAAAAGCATTACACGAGTTACGCGACATATCTCTGACGATCTATGGAACACATGTACAATATAAAAATATGAATGCAATCTGCGAATTAACTTAAATTTGATCAATTCTTTTACGGCGGTTGGTCATTATTCCAGACGTATTCCCCGTGATCTGCAACAAAATGTGGCACACAGACAGGCCGTCATTTTATCAAAGCTGTCAAAAAATGTGAATATAGATATCCATACTAATATGATATCTAACACAGATAAGTTTTCAAGTTTAATATTCAAATGTAAAATTATTTTTATGATTGTGCACTAAATTCAAAATGAAATTGAATACATTCAAATACACAAAAATACACGCATAAAATAGTGGAGTTTACATAATTTTAATGAAAAAATATTCTGATGACCAAGTTTATAATTTAATGCAGACTTCTTGCACACTTTTTAAAAGCACGCATGCTTGCAGCAAAACAACACAAGGTTTGAAAAAGGGCATGCTTTATCTCTGAACTGAACTGAAAAAAGTACAAATTTACAGCATTTAATACACATGGCCACCACTGCTTTAAATAAAATGCTTCACAAAACATTTCCTGCAAAATAGAGATAATCTAAAACATCTAACTAAAAAGTGCATTTTACACAATTCAATATCACTTGTTTTGCAAATTTTTCACATATTTACTTTCCCTTTAGCAAGAACCCTACCATTAAAAACTATTTTTCAAGTTTGATAAAGTAGCACATATGTATTTGCGTGTTTTTAAATCAAGGGACGACGTGTCTGATTCATCCTGCCGACTGAAACGAGCAATTTAGTTAGTAAAATGACTTTCTTCGAATACAGAACACTCTTTCTGGAATGCTAGTCTATATTATTTTATGTGGTGACGCATTTAGCTCGTCGACGTTTTCTTGCAAGCCGTGCTTGTTCAAACTGAATATTATCGGTCGTAATATGTAAGAAATTGAGGTTAATTATCTGTATGCAATTATCAGTAAGATTACTAGCACTAGCCTTGTGCAATTACATCATGACAGCCCATATGAGCTAACTTCTATCGACAGTCGGAAGTTGATTGCAGTGCTTGGAGTATGTCAACAACTATTTCATAAAATAAACAAATAATTCCTGGTAAAAGGTAGGAACTGTCAGATGTTTTGAATCATGGAGAAAAACAATATCAACTTTACAATATATCTGTACTCAATCCATTTGATCAGACAATTACTATTCAAAGCAACACATAAATCTGAAATACGCACACATAAATTAACAACACTGCAACACAGATAGCTCTTGCCTTGATTGTAGCGGATATTTTTCGGCGTACAGGCCTTGGTTTTCAAGGGCTACAGTCAAAATTAAACTTTGGAGCGGATGTCGACCTGTAGGCCTAGTTCTTTGAGTCGCAAAGTCACAAAACTTTATCCTGGTCAGTGCACAGCCACTGACTGCAGTGTGGAGGGGTTTGTAAGTGTCTCGCTCGGGGTGGCGGGGCTACTTTGGCTGGTTGCTGTCTGAGGGGATGTTGGACTCAGAGACTGTGGAGAGTTCGAGAGGAACGCAGGAATGTGTGGAGGCAGAGCCGATAGACCAGGCACCGTCGCTGGGGTTGGTTTGATTGGCACAGGGATAGCTGGTAAGGTCTGCCCTCCGTGACAAAGAGATTTGATAGGGACGCCGTAAGCACTGTAATCACTACTTGCCATTGAAATGGGGGCCGCCGTATCGATCACGCTGGTGCTGTACATATGAGGCCATGCTGTGGTCAGCTGGTTGTGCAGCGGGTAGCCGGCAGACATGGACTGCATGGTAGAGAACGCGAGTGAGCCTGGTACCTTATACTCTCTGGCTATGATGTTCTCAATGGCGAAAGGATGCTTGAAAGTTGACGGTTGCGACACTCCTAAGTTGTAGCTGGACATCTGTGGGAGATGTGTGCCCGTAGCAGCCAATGCACTAAGCCTCAATTTAGCATGTTGTTGTAGGTAATGGGCAGCGTCTGACGGCTTGCTTGGTGCCAAATGATCTGATGTCATCACCTTGAACCGTTTTCGGCGCCTTAAGAAACTTCCATTCTCAAACATGTCTCCGCAGTTGGGATGGAGCGCCCAAAAGCTCCCTTTGCCCGGCTGGTCAGGGCGACGTGGGATTTTAATGAAACAGTCGTTAAATGACAGATTATGTCGCAGAGAATTTTGCCAACGCTGAGTGTTTTCTCTGTAGTAAGGAAATCTGTCCATAATAAACTTGTAAATTTCGCTAAGCGGAAGCATCTTCTCCGGACAGCTCTGGATTGCCATGGCAGTAAGGGAGATGTAGGAATACGGGGGTTTCTGGTCGCTATAGGTGTTTCTCCCCGGTCGAGGCATCCTTCGAGATTCGCTGTTCAACTTTAAAGAAATACGACTTTAAAAAAGTGTCCTTATGTCCTAGACGGATGTGTCTCTCTTTCTCCACGAGATCATAAATAATACCACTTACAATTATATGTTCGAAAGGTAAGGTGTCGATTTACCGTAAAGAGTCGGTCCAAGTTTCAGAACGCTGAAAGTTAAAAATGTGAAGGCTGGGTTTGTTGTCGGTGCACGGGAATGCGAGTGCCCAGCTCCTTGTCGGTCTGGCAAGACGCCGTATTAAAGCAAGTCTGTTTCTCTGGAGCTGTAATCTTTACTTAAGCAATCGGTGATAAGATTCCTCTTCCCCTGTAAATTGAATGGACCAGATCCTCTCGCCCTTTTCCTGATAAAATGAGCTAAGCTGCCTCCATGTCCTTCCTCTAACCATCTGATAGTTTTATGTGGTGACATGTGCAGAAAAGACCCCTGTAGAGGCGCTTCATTAATGTGCCACTTCTTTGCTATCACATGACAGTCGCCTTGGGAGGAGGGGGTTGGGAGAAAGGCATAATCTGGTTTCATTTACACCTATTTACATGGACACCTTGGGCCAATAGAAATCATTTCCATTTGAAGACAGAGCAAAGGGGGTGAAAAGGCTCGGCAACCGGAATTGAACTGCGATGGCACCCAGTAACAGTGTGTGAAGGTATGCGCTAACCTTTCTGTGTGCTTCGCAGGGTGCTTAGTCTACAATTCACACGTACAAATGGAGCTACTAAGCATTGGGATGTTTGACATGGAAATTGGCACTAGCTTTCAGTTTGCATTGTATTGTCACGGCGATTTTTTTGTTGTTTGTTGTCATGACATAGCTCTTGAGACTTTTGCTTGCGCTTTGTAATGGTTCTTGGAGGGCAAACGTGAGTTGCACTAACAGCGTACATACGCAACGGACAAATTACATGACATTATAATGATGTTTTGACAAGGTGAATATTGTGATGCGTTCGTATCAGAATATTCCGTCGGCCACATTATTTTGTATACATAGACAACTGTATTCCACATCGATTATTCACATAGGCGCTTGTTCATCACCACTGTTAAAATAAAGTACTGCCAGCACCATCGAGGTGCAATCTACAGAACATTTAATACATCTAACGATGTCCCTGATTGTTTGCAATATCAATCAAATAAAATTGCGAATGTGGGGGAAAATGAGAAGGTTGTATAGTGTTCTCCGATATTAAAATAGCTAAAGAGCGGGCTCATTATTTTCGTTTTAAATGCATAAGCACATCCCGTAGTATCAACCGCAACACTTGAGATACCTCTTCACATATCAGACGACTGGGTATTGTATTGAGAGGAAAAATCAAGCATCGTTGTCTACCACATCAGAGAAAAAAACAGTAACAAAAATGTATTATCTTAATCAATACTGTTAAAAAAAGTCTTCCAACAATTAACACAGAATTAAATGTGAACACACACGTTTATGCTGTAATTTGAAAGGCAAGTCGGATAGACATTAACTGCAACATTTAACAAAATTTAAAGTTATGCGTTTTAAATAGCAATCCGTTTTTCTTAATGTAACTAATAAAATTTTATATTTTATATCAAGAAGGTTAAAGTAATTTTTAAACACACTGAGTGCAATCAGCATGGAATTCACTGTGGTGCAATCTTGGAAACAAAAGGTCTTGAATAAATAAACGGGCAAATATCGATACAAAACAAACAAAAAGCTTTCTTAAAATGAAACTTCATAATGCTTGCCAGTCTTTTGTGTTTATGCAAAGCAAACTGAAAAGTACTTCACAAATGCAAATAAAGCCTTTAGGGTGGCGTTGTGAAAACTGTATAAAATATCCATAAGTCAATTATATGAATGTGAAAACCAAATGGAAGCCTATTTTGAGCAATGGCCATTCAAGGTTTTTTTTTCAAGGCACACCAAGGGCCACCTTTCCGCTTGGTGGATCTGCAATACTGGGGACCACACACGCGCTCATAGATTTTGCTCATAATTTATGCAAATTTTCCTCTATAAATCCACAATGCACCCCTCACCACCCTGACGGATTACGAATAGAATCCACCATACAAGTGATTAGGCGTAATGTGTATTGTTTATTCTGATGCGTACTTAAAGCGCAGCCCCAAGGGCGCAACTGTTATAGGAAGCGTAAAGTTTGGCATGGGACTATGGTGAAAAGGGGGAGAAAACTTCTTTTTTAACCAAGCAGTTAATATTTACAAAACAGGAGGAAAAGTACCAACAAAAGCCTTCCAGTTTCCTAGGTTGCTGCACAATCCCACACTCAGAAACACTTTCCAGGATGGGAAGTTAGCTCCACGCTGCGTCTTTAGCATGCCGCTTTTCATCTGGCTTATTTCCCCCCCTGCTTCATGAAGTACTTCTTTTAACTTGTCATTCCTCTGTTTGTGTATTGACAGAAAAGGGGCAAAGGATTTCGATTTTCCAGGCTTTTCACATGAAGGTTTCCAAAGTGTTCCGGCTGTCTCTGAGAACCAACGTCGATCAAGCCCAGCCTTTTGTGACAGCAAGTATTCTTCAATAAATCTGCCGTTTTTGGCGGAGTGACATATCTTTCTCTTTTAGTGTACAGCGTCTGAAGTGCAGTACGTGTGATTACAGCTTGTAGATTTTTTTCTTTAACACAGGGCACAGTTATTAAACCAAACAGAAATATTCGGTTAGGACAGAAGGAAATATTTAAAAAATATTTAAAATGTAACTGCATGAAAAAGACCCAAATCCAAAAAACCCGTCTTTCACTCGGTGTAGGCTACAGTTAAATAAATGACCCCACAATTGTCCGTGCACTTTCCTACTGATCCGGACATCGACAAGCGGGTAAATCGGACTGCGATGTTTTCACAGTTAATTATACGCACAATGGCACAGTATCAACCTGAGACGAGGGACCACCCAACTCATTCCACATTTTCCATTTTCGGAGGATAAAGTGTCCGGCCAGCTGTCATGCAAATCAGCTTTGTCCTTAACTTAACGGTTAACCAATTGAGAAGAAGACGGGCTATGCGTATTTGTTCATTGAAGATTTGTTGCTTCTTGCGCTCTATACGCTATGGATATTGTATGCTCGAATGGTACCCTGAAAATGCCACCATGATTCTGAATGGAGAAACTGGCCTTTTCCCCCGCTCCCAAACTTCTGAGTTCAGGCAGCCGTACATCAACTGTATAATGTGTGTGTGAGTGTGGTCATTTGTACAAGCAGAACAAAGGTTGGGCTAAGCCAAATTGCATTGCACTTGTGAACCGGGCTCTAGTCTTAAGTATCTTTTACAGCGGGGGTACCGCGAACAATTTTGTGTGCGTCTGAAAAAGGGAGAAAAACAAAAGCACTTTCTGAACCATCTCAAAGTAGAGTAGTGAGGCGTGACATTCCCAGGGCGAAGCCACACAAAAGCTGAGGTCATGGGGATGAAAAAGAGAATCAAACAGCCACTTTCACACGTCTGCCCTCAACTGCTGCACCTCTGCACAATAGGAAACAAATGTTGTTAAAAAGAGGATCGATGCCACTCATTCTAAAGCAGCGAATGATAGCAAAACAATATTGTCAAACTGAATCAAGTCGGGATATGCTGCCACCCAGCCCTCCATGTATAAAAAGGTGGGAGAGAATAAATATTCGTACGTCGGCAGGGAACATCCATGGAAGGTGCGGTCAAGAGAGATAAAACTCAATTGTTTGGGTAGACAGCACTTCAGGAATGAACATATTAGCACATTGCCTCACTAACGTAAGGGGGGAAAACAACGACAACAACAGTAATCGTATGACTTAGTGGTCACTTAAAACTTTCAGGAAAAATTACACATAAAGCATGCCGCATATGAAGCCCACCTAATAATAATAATAATAATAATAATAATAATAATAATAATAATATGTACTACTATACTGGAAAACTTGTTTGTTTGTAAGCAACGGCAATCCGTTAGACAGAGATTTTTTTTAATTCATGAATTTTCTTTATTGACGCATAAAACTTAGTATATGACCTAGCCCAAAAAACTTGGCACACAAATCTACTCTCAATGTCAAGGGGTCGGTCATCTTGACTACGTTGCGCTTTTATGTGTGCTTCAGATTTGTTGATGTCAAGCCTCTGTCGTGCCTAGAGCCCCGCTGTGAACTCGGCAAACTGAATGTGTATTTCACAGTATAACTAACTCGCTCTATCTGGAGGCAATGTAGATTTACCAAAGAACTAATGAATAAACAAATTGCAGTCGCTAGCGGTGTAATTGACATTGTTAATGCAAACATTTGTATACATATGTAATTAAAATCTAAATTGATCTCTTTACACCTTTTTCATACGTTGTTTCTTTTTCATAATCTTCACCATTCATAGTTGTAGAGCTATACACGCTGTTTCGCGATGAGGGAAGCCCCAGAAGTGCCACTGACGGACAACCGGGCATATCTTCCAAAACATCGTTTTAAAAAGTTGTCCTGGTTACCCAAGTGCGAAAGCAAAAAGAAAATCTGCGCTGGGGGGAGGGGAGGGGAGGGAGACGGAGCTTCCAGGTAACATGTCATATTTTCACCGCTTGACAAGGCTAGATCTTACTCATCGTACCTTTTCTGGGTCCGACCAGCATTTTTTAATTAAGTCTGTGGCGATTTCCCCTCCCCTGAGATGTTTTACGGTGCAATTAAGTACGTATTTGTGATAAGGCGTATGAATATTCAGGAGAATGTCAATTAATTAGCAGACGGAGGGCTCTCATTACGACGCTCAAAACCTTTTTAGTGCCAAGGAAAACTGGAGGGAGGGGGGCTACGCCATCACAGATAAACGCTATTATCTCAAGCTGCCCTCATTTGCTAGATTATGGGGCTTAGTCTTAATTACGGGCTTATTCTTCTTAATGACATTATCAAACTTAACACAGGTACGTTTAGGTGCGTTTTCAGCAACTCGCAGTCTCTGTTCTGTATTTAACAACCTCCCATGAACACAGCCGAACAAGCGTAGCCTACGTCATTTTAGTAAAAATTTTATGTAGTCAAAAGTTAGGGGACAGACAGCTGTACCACTGCGACACATGGGCCACAGTTCTCAGTCCATTTCCCACGAAGGTTACAAAGACAAACATGAAGGCTAGCAGTTAAACTGAGTCCAGATTAGTATGCATGTAAAATTAATTATCTGCCTCTCAGTGACATCAAAAGAAGTACCTGGGAGAACAGCACCTTCAGGGCACGCAGAACATATGCTCGGATTATAGTTAATGGTCTAATTACATAAATTAGGCATTCATTATACAGCACATCAGATATAAAGGATGTCTGAGTCGAGCATGGATTGGGATGTTGAAGAAAGCAGTAGCAGACGTTTCGTTAAAGGCCAGTCAGGACTCATTACGTCTTGACCGTTTTATTTTGTCCTTTAAAAGCACATAACTGCTTAAAAACATTTAAAAATGCTTAAAAACATTTAAAAATGAACAAGAGTTCTGCTAGTTTCCTCAGCAGCTAACCAAATGAAATATATGGCGGATGTTTGTCTGGTTGGTTTGAAAAAATCTTGATAAACTGTACAAAATCTGCACTGCAATAAACACTAGATTTAAATGAAGTCTAATGCAGTAATGGTCTCTGTCCAAAGCGACAGAAATGTCCAGTTCTATAATAAATCAGTTGCACGAAGTCAGACTTTTTTGTTTGAAATATGAAAATAGTTTTGCGCTGTTAGTGGAATGCCAGCAAGTAATTAAAATGCAGTTGTTATGGCTATGCGGTCACGCGCACTGTTAGTAAACCAGCTGCTGTAGTCTGATGAGTAAGGAGCAGTTACTTCATTTGACCATCAGGTGGGAGCAGGCACCCCGTAAGAGCAGCGTACTGGGGAGAGCACAGCGACGAAACACGTGTTCTAATGATTGAAAAGGAAAAAAACTCGGCACAGACAAATTAAAATGAATTCACTCCAATTCAAACCAAATACAAGAAAAACAATGTTTTACTACTGATAACAAGTTAAGAATAAATGCCATAACAAGCCTTGTCTGAATTCTGTTAAAGTCTGTGTAGTCTTAGACTGTGCAAAAGACCTGTTCAGCGCATTCAGAAAAACAAAGCATTAGCAGCAATGCTAAATTCCCTTACATATAGGGTTGGTACTGGAGTATTTAATCATCCGTAATTAATTATCTACAAATTATATGTATGAGATAAAAACTGATATTTCAGTATTTGGAAAATATGCTGTAATTAGAGTATGTAAATAAAGAATATCGAAAATCAGTGCTGTTTCTTTTGTTTTGACCACTTGTAGTAGGGGCCCACAACTTAAAAACTAATGACTAAACAAACACTATATGATCACAAGCCATGATCTTTTGGACAATATTAATTCAAAGATGCAACATAAAGGAAAGTCCCAAGTGTTTCCATCATTTTAACCTTGGGAAATCAGTTTTGAGGAGTAAGGCCTGCCAAAGAGGTACAATTTTGATAGTGCATGTTTACCAGACACATGACCTAAGACAGTGTTTGAAACCCACCTGTGAATTTAGCCTTTAGCATCAACCAGAAGAGCTTCAGTACCATGGAGAGTTCCACAAAGTGTATGAAAATGTCCATTCTGAAATGTGCAATTTACCAACTAAATGGAGGAAGGAGGAGAGAGAGAGAGAGAGAGAGAGAGAGAGAGAGCTAACATATTTGCTGGTCCCATCTGTGTTTGACAGTTGCATCTGCTGACAGTTTTATCACAGCTGTCTGCCATGTGAGGTACAGATGAGTGGCATCTGCCTCTTCAGTTGGAGAATGTGACACAAAGACTTCAGCTAGTGTGTGTGTGTGTGTATGTGCGTGTTATTGTTTGTACTTCCGTGAGGGTACTGTATATATGCATATGTGCCCATGCGCGCACGTGTGTGTGTGTGTGTGTGTGTGGCATGTAGATAGGAGGATCACTAACACAAGTAGGGGGCTCTCAGCTCTCACCAGTTCATTGGGTCCATATGGAGAGAAACAGCAGGACAGATGATTGCTCTACCTGAGGCCAATATGTGTGCTGTCAAGTGGAACCAGGAATGGGTGCAGGGTGGGGTGGGGATGGGGGGCATCCCTGACCCTCTGTGTAATTCATTACAGCCACACAGCTGTAGCTTCCTCTCCTTAGGTTAGGTGACGGATGACGCTGCCAAAAACACATTGTCTGCAACAAAGAGGGGATGTTTCCTCTGCCACTTGTATGATAGAAAAGCAGGGACATAACATAGGGACACAAGACATTTAAAAAAACTGCACTATACTGTTTGTCAACTCTAGCACAGGAGACCCATTGTAAAGAAAAAAAATTCAGGTCTCAGATAGCACAAACAAATTTGATCCATCTAATTCCCTAACCATCAAGCCTTTGAGGGCTTGAACTGGGTGAGTCTGTGCTGGACGTGCATTATCTTTTTCAGCAGGTCAGCAGGAACTGGGTTTCTGAAGACTGCAGCTAGAGATGCATGTATAAGGCAGACAGAGGACATAGAACATAACCACTGATTGACATATCGTACTTTAGAAAGCACTTAATGTAAACCACCTCAGTATGGGAGAGTTAGACAACATAAAAGGAAAGACATAATCTCTGTTAACTTCACGGTTTAAAAAAAATCTTTCAAGAATACCTCAAAAAATGATTAGCTTCACAATGAGTGCTGATTAACAAAAATCAAAAAACAAAAATTTAGCAGATACAAAAAAGTGTTTTTTTCCCAGTTATTATTCACATATAACTTTCTTTCTCATCTTTCACATGACAAAAGAACATGAGCTGTTTTTTTTCAGCTTTTTAAAGATGTAATTCAGAAACTCTACACCTGATCTGCACATCAAGTCCTCATCAGAAACTTATGCCATGGACTGGAACATCAGAGGCTGATCTGGTCTTGTGATTACAAAGACCAAACTTAACATATTGAGCAGTACTGGTCATGAAATATTAAGAGTCAATTCTTGTGAAACACAAAATATGACTATGAAGCAAGAAAAAAAGAAGATAAAAGAGGACATTGTGTGAAAAATGTATGAATTAGTGAGGCTTGTAAGACTTGGAAAAGTTTCTTTCACAAAGGCGTGCGAGTTGACGGCACTCGCTTTGAAATGGATAATAACGAATACACTGTGTAATGGGATGTGGTCTAATGAATAGGATGATGCAAGAAATATTAGCTTTTTTTAATTTTTTTTGAAATGTGTGTAGGTAGTGTGAAACCACCAACAACCAACACAGTTATAAAATCACTCACTCGCACACAGATGCACACACAGACACACACACACATACACACACACACACACATACACACACACACACACACACACACACATTTACTCAAATGCTCACACACACAGGTCAGCCTCAAAGATGAGAAAGTGAGTTCCCACTCCTCTCCAGACAAGCATGGTGTGGATCAATATGTCTGGTCAAATTAAATGAACTGTAACATCCTATTTGGCCCTGGGGTCAAATGTGTTTATTTAACCCTTGACCTTCAGACCAAAAGTGTTTACTTTTCCAGCTTCAACATGTCACATGCCCCTTCATCTTCACCACATAATACAAAGATCATACAGTCCTTCTTTTAAGAAAAGCATGTCACAGTTTTAGCACAGGCTTAAACAGATTTGCTTGGATGCACTAAATGAAGATATGTAGTGATCTGAAGCACATCTCCGTCTTATTCATAGTCACAATGAAATATAGTAGGAAATGTTGACTAAGAAACATGAATGTTTTGCCTACTCTTTTTTAAAATTAATTGAATAGGAGTTAGCAGAATGTGTTACATAAAATGGTGTTTAATCAAGCTTTGTTAATTCTTGAGTCACATAAGTAAAAATATTAAACCTAATTTCAGTATAATGGAAGAGTAAAGTCTGCTAAATCAGAGCCTGTCGCCTAGTACGCTCATCTAACCTTGTTACTCAGCATATTCCAGACTGTTTTAGCTCATGCATGAAATGTATAAATCTCCAGCAAAAAAGATACATTAAAAAAATCTGTCACGTGCACACAGAGCATGAACAGTATTTTAGCCTTCCTCGTGTGTATAGGACATTAGATATGTATCGCTGCATTAATTGAAATCAGTGGCAGAATATCTTTGCGTTTTCTGGGATACAAGTCAAGCCAAGACAGCATCCAAGCAAGGCCTTCCATTTACTGTCATAACTTTTCCTTTCAGGGCATTTTTGCAGACAGTAAGGCGTTCATCTGACGAAACCCTTTGAATATTTTTGAGCACAATCATGAGTGGTGGAGAGGCAAAGTTGTCCTAAAGATCCATACAAGCTGAGAGCTTCATAACGAGCAGAAGGCATTTAGTCAGCTGGGACCAACAAGAGGGCTAATTCTCCACTGCTTTAATCTCATGCATCAGGGACAAAGCTTAGTCTCCCAGGACATGTCTAATGCCGCTACACATCACACACACGTGCCAAGCCAGGCCCTAAATTAGTGTTTACCACGCTGATAAACAAAAACAGACCGTCAGGTTATTGTTTCGGATGACTCGCGGGGTGGAAGAGGGGGAGAGGGGGGAAGGAGAGGGGGAGGGGTGAAATAATGAAGGTTGCAGTTAGCAGCTAAGGGGTTGAAATTTCCCAGAATGACCCGTACTGTTCTCAAAACGACAAGAGAGAAAGAGGAACGAGACAGGTCCCTGTTTAGATGTCAGGCTATGTGATATCTGATCCAAATCACATTGGGAGAGCAAAACGCTACAAAGACTTAGAATACGTTATACAGTTTCTCGTGTTTTGACTCATTTTTTAATGAGTTTTAATTCTCATTGGACACGGTTTCCGTATACGTCTAACCCGGCGGTCTTGTCTTTGCCGTCCTTGCCCCCTTGTCTACATGTTTATGTGTGAGTACCACTTTAAGCAGTTAAAGCCTGTCACGCATATTCAAATACTTTAATTGGGCCTGATTTACACCTCTCTGAATTAACAGCGTTTTTGCCGTCGAGCGCAAACAGGCCTCACAGTAAATCACGCAGCCTTTAATAGGGCTAGGCAAACAGTCAGCCGTGCATGCCGCGGTCTCTTCCAGCGCTCCCAGGGTTTTGACCAGCCCCGCAAAACCTCCTGCTGTAAGGTAATATGCATGACACACTTCCAGGCACTAATTCGTTTGTTTAATAATAAGACAAGCTAACCTGAGATGAAAGCAGGGAGCGGCATGAGGAAAGGAATAAAGGCCTTATTAATCCTCAGCTAATCAAAAGGGCAGAGGGAAGCAGCCTCACTCTGGAATTTGTCATACTGGAATATTTGGGTTTCAGTGAAAGAATACTAATACACCGAAAGATATCGAGAGAAGCAGCATCTTCTTTTGTGTAATTATTCTAGAACAGTCCTGCGGTGCTCTCTTTTTCTTTTCCTTTCTTTTCTTTTTTCTTTCTTTTTTTTTTTTTTTTTTTTTTTTGCTTAATGAGGAAAACCAGCCCCTTGACTGACACAAAGGAGCACTCTAATGCATATATAATGTTTAGAGGAAAATAACACAATGTTTGACTGAAGGAATTGTTGATTAAGTGCTCTCTGTCAATTATTCAAGCCGAGAAGGGGCTAACCAAGAGGGCGGAGATTATGGAGGAAAATAGACTGAGGGCTGAGTGACAGCGGTGACCAGGGTAGAGAGGAAGTCTTCTCTCACGTGAGAGGAATGTCAAAGCAGACTCAGCAAAATCACTTAACACTAGAGAAACAGAACAAAAAACAACAACTATAATTTAACAAATTATACCAAAACAAATTCAGTGATTTTTCCATGTGCAACAATGAAAGATTTATGACATACAAACACTCCTCTGTACACAATATGTCCCAATTGGCAATTACTCAATGCAGTAAAAAAAAACCCAAATAAATAAATAAACTGCTCTGATATATCAATAGATGAAAAGGCAACCCACCGTAGAGCACTGATCTAATTTACATTGCAAGCAGTGAACAGGCTGAAAGCAGTTTGATTAAGACATGGGATAAACCACTTAACACGTTATGTAATAAATAATAAAAGAGTTTTTCCCTCTTGACAGAGTGGTTGCAGGTCTGACTCGTCAGAAGAGAGTAGCCCCAACACTAAAGACTCCATGGGGAGAGGAAAAAAGCTGGAACTGTTCCAAAAACCTGTACAGCAATTTTTTTTTTATCAGCACGCAAAAACCAGTATTATGATCAGTTCTGTCCCAGACAAACACACACATTACAGGCCTTAGCATGTTAAAAGGCTTGTTGCTAACCACAAAATGACATTTTGTCTTTAACAGGATACATTAGTCCAAGTTGCTTGTGCAAAAATTGTTTGTAACTTGCGCCCTTATGTGCTATACAGCTAAGAAAAGTCAACCACAGACATCTTTGCATTGAGAAGAGTATTAAAAGGTCTTCTATGTTTTTGTTACAAGAACAAAGGCAGTGTATGGTCAATATGTTTTTCACATTTGCACAAGTCTAGAACTTGAACGCTTTTTAAAGCCTTGCTTCAGACGCCACAATAATAAGGGTAGAAAATTAAAATGACAGAGGGACTGAATGCCTACTTTGCAATAGACACTTTTAAAGGTCAATACCTTCTCTATTTACGGTTTATGTGCTGTACAATTACAGGAAATGGTTCAGTGGATTTACTCTCTTTTAAATATAATAATGACATATAGTCTATTCCTCTAATTGCAACACATGTAATGAAATGCTATGCTGAGACATTTCAAATGACATCCAGCAAAAGGACAGAGCTGAGACTTCTTCGCTTCAGTGATTGGATAGTAATGATGCAAATACAAAACTCTACACTAAATGTAGGGGTATTGTACATTGTGGAAAATGTGTTCTTTTGTTGTTGTTGTTTTTGTTTTTACTAAATAAAGTGAGATGTTAATTTTTAAGACTGATTAAATTCAAAACTGCATGCTTGTCACAAATACAGACAGTTATCAGAAAAAGTATCCCAACTACAATAAGAAAGAGACAAGATTTTGCCACATTTACAGCCATAAAATACAGATCTATTCTTTGAAATATGGACCAATATAATGTATATTGCCCTCTTGAGGAGCAGACTATTCAATAAAAGTACTGTTCCAGTAACACTTTATAATCTGAATATTTTCTAAATTTGGGACTTAAAAGAACGTCAGTCTCTCAGTACCACCTTATGGCACTGGCTACTTTTATGTTACCATATCAAAATGTCATGTGGCTTTAAACCGATAGTTACGATTTACAAGAAAATTGCATAGGTTTCAGAAGCTTGTCTCTTTGCTGAACTGTTGTGATCCCATTCGCATTTGACTGTAATAAACTCCAAATTTGTATCCAGGGTAGTTATGCAGAAGGATTGAGAAGTTAATGGCATTTACATTGCTGTATCCGCAGAGATGGTGAGGCTGATGAATTTGCTGTGGAGGTTATGAGAGAAAAAACACATTGTGCACATCTGACAAATGTCAAGTACCACTGCATGGCAAAAAATAGCCCTTTCTGTCAGACTGAGGTACTGCTATAGCTTTAAGAGCCTGGCTCCAGTAGTTAGGGAAATGTCTAATTCCCCTGTCTGAACCAAAACCATTACAATCCCAAATAATTGACTTTCAAAAACCCGTCTCCCTAGCAACGGAGCCAGATACATAAGGATGATATCTTCTGCAGCAACAGAATAAAAGTGAACAGTGCAAGTTTACCCGTGTAAAGTTGTTCAGTGGTCATTCTTGTGTGAGGCCGAATGCTGTGGAAATGCCTGAGAAATGATCAAAGTGATACTGACAAAGAGATGACTTGCAGAGATACATCTGTGTTTAGTCAAAGAGCTTATAAAAAAAACCCCAGTATACATGATCATAAAATTTATACCATTTTGAAATAACCAGTATTATCCTTATGTTATATCATGTTTTATGTTTTTTGGGGTTTTGTTTGAGAAAGCAGATTATAGAGATAATACAAATCCTAAACAGCCATCAAAATTTCCTTAGATGTTCACATACAACCAAATACAACCAGAATTGAAACTAGATACATCTTTACCTACTTACACAAGAGCAACTAGGATACAATACCTGCAGGGATACTGGTTTGACATGGGACAGTATACTGAGTCCTCTTTAGTCTTTATCAAAAATGTGTCAAAGCCATTACAGCTCCTCAAAAACTTAAACTTTCCACTTCCCTGTTTTGGAAAACTGCAAAACGATTAAAAAGAGTTCCCAGTGACTGGCACCAGGCTATGACACAACCATCAAACATGCTTTGATAATCTTCGTAAATTGATCTAATTAGACCAATTAAACTGGCTATTAAGCAAATGAAAGCTGACTGAAAGAATGGAGAAGAAGGGGTGTTTTTTGTTTTTTTTTTGGAGGAGTGGGGACGAGCCAATTACGGCAGTGATTACTGTGATGTGAGGAAGGCTGAGTGTGTGCTAAATGAAATCATCACTTGGCACTTAAGCCCAGATTCATGTCTGTGTCAGGGGGGCCTGTGTAGACCGAGCAGAGATTGATGTTCGACACCATGCCTGAACACGGATAAACCACCATTCAGCTTCGCTGCCTGATCAATTAGTGCTGAAATGAGGCTGAAAAACGATTTCCTCCTGTGAGACACGAGAGCTCTGAAACTCTGTCATTGTCATGTCTATATATACAGTGTGTGTGTGTGTGTGTGTGTGTGTGTGTGTATATATATATATATATATATATATACCCATATTAAGATATGTTATGGCAATTTCTGTTCTATGAGAAAAGTTGCCTGAATCTCACTGCTCTCTATGTAAATAATGAGTGTTTATGTAAGTGTTAACCAGTTAAAACTCTTTACTATCTTTATATTAAGTTACACAATGGGAAAGGGCTGGTATCACAGTATTTAAGGAAGATATTCATTGGCCTGTGCATTACTGTTCAATCAAATGCTCCTAAAGCACTATAGTGTTCAGCATATCCAACAGCCTGGATGCATACAGGATTGTGTGGCTGAATGAGAATGTGAGCTAGAATATTTTAAGTTAAAACACCGATTGGTTGTAATTCTTCTCATCGGCCACTTTACTATACATGCCTACCAGTGGGCCAGAGACTATGGCTCATAGGTTGTCATGCACGGTGTGTGTTAGCCATTCTCTAGCCTTCCATCATAAGTCAGTATCTGACCACAGGTCCACTGTTAGCTGGATATTTTTGGGTGGTGAACCACTCTCAACCCAGCAGTGACATTGACATGTATAAAAACCCCAACAACACAACTGTGCGTGATACACTCGTACCAGCGTGGCGTTCACTGCCTTGTCACAACCACAGCAGTGTCACAGCTGGATAGACAGTGGTCCACCCCACAAATAGTGTCTCGTCAACAAGCAGCCCTGTAATCAGAAACTGACCACTGATGAACAGGGTAGAGAGTGGCTGACAAGTTGTGCATGGTAACAGATGACCTATAGTCTGTAACTGTACATTTATATAGTGTACCTATAAGGTAGGTATAGTTCATAAAGCACCTAGTGAATTTAGGTCCAACGCTGGTGTTTCTAATAAAGTGGACAGTGAGAGTACATCCCAAATACCTCTCTCCAAGCTGAGAGAAAAATGGCGACACAAGAGCTTTACCTTGAGTTTTATCATAATGGACATTTCTGAGCGCTAACATTACTGACTGAAATAAAGTTAATGAATGGAGGAGGTGACTATGAGTGTTTATAAATATGTAAAGTATAGATCTATATGGTTTATAAATATTTCAGATCAGCTGTAAAACTATGCATAGAAATTAAAAGTCTCTGCAAATGGGAGTTTGGTATCATCTGGCTGTGCTTCTGAATTTTAGGTAGCTTTCTTATGTGGACAATTATTTTACATGACACCGCATCAAAAAAAAAAAAAAAAGAAAGAAAAGAAAAGGTATCTTTCATATATCCTTCAACACTTCCTTCCTTTCAGCAACAGCTGTTCTTGTACCACTTTTGAGATTTCTGTACATTTAGGCAATAGGCAGTCCAACTTGTCTATTGACGTTAAGGGATAAAGTGGATGTGCAGTAATTAGCCAGGCAGTCTCGTTAAAGATGGGCCAGGATCTGCTGAGCCATACAGTACCATTTGGGCTGACACAGATCACTTGATTAGCTAAGCTTAATTGGCCATGCTCAGATTTAAATGGCGAAATCTCACTTTGCCTTAAAACCTCAACTACGGCAAAAAAAAGAGGGAGAGAGAGAGAGAGAGAGAGAGAGAGAGAGAGAGAAGTGAAGTCCCTTTGTGCACCCTGTCTCTCAAACAGGTGAACTCAAGATCCAACAGAAAGGAAAAAGCTAAAGCATTTTTACAGTCATATCAGAAAGGTTAATAACAGTATACTGAATGCTAAAAAAAAAACCTTTGTCGTTTTATATTAATTCTTGAGTCTACTAAGACCAAAGGGAAAGTTGCAATTTATCTGTAGTTCACTGATTTTTGAGGCAACATTATATACCACTACAGTGCATGTATATGAGAGCCATGGAAATGGAATTGTATATTAAAGGGGGCTTGCTTTTTAGAAAAAATATATGAGTTGATGCAGTGGGCAGTAAAATGAACATGTGAAAAACAATGTTTTATTCAAAACAAGGGAATATATCAATGGGATAAATGTTAGGCGGTGTCACTGAAGTGTTAAAATACTGGAAAAATACAGGCTAGTTCTTTAAACATTACATAGGCAGAGAATCACATTCATACGTTTCTAATATATATAACTCAATGTGAAGAATATTTTAAAGTTTAAATTCATGCTTTCCCTAGTACTGCAAGGGAGAAAAAATATGTAAATTACAAAATCATTTAACAGAAAAAAAAACTTGCAATACAGAGGCATAATAACTTTAGTTAATTAAAAATTTTAATTAACTCAGTTTGTGAAACATATCCATTATGTTCAATACCAAACGAATTCTATGTTTTTTTTTCTTTGGCTTAATACTATATTCTAGCAATATAAACATTAGGATCTTTGTGTCCTACTCCAAACTTCACAAACACGTGTGTGAACAGGAGCTAAACCAACTCAGGTAACACAGTTCTATAAGGACAGCCCACTAAAACAGTGTTCCATCTTGCCATGCCAGCATGATTAATCGTCCTGTAAAACAGGATGTGGGACCTCCAAAGTCACAGTGGCTATGGAGAAGGCATTTTCCATCTCAGCGTAACTGGCAGTGAGCTGGGCCATTAAGTGAGCCCGGCCCATGCAATAGTATGAATATTTAATTAATAATTAGTCATGTAATTTCTCCTCCGGAGTTATTATCCCTAGAACTGGTTTGTGAATTTAATTATTAGCGCTCTTTTTGTTTCCATGTCTCCCTCATTACTGTCAGGATTGATGTAACATAAACTTCATTAAAAATTAAAGTAAGAGTCTTAATTACAAGGCTACCCAGACTGAAGTTAGAATTAGCCAACTCAGTGATGTGCAAATGAGAACATTATTTAAGAAACATGCTGGAAGTAGTTATGCTAATTTGGAGGGTTCACAGTAGCAGACCTTTTCACTTGCAGTTGCATATTCATTAAACACACTATGCAAATTTAATGTAGCAGTCTTAGTAATGCCTTGTTAATTTATTCAGATTTATTGAGTACGACTTGTAAAAAGTACCAATTTAATTACTCTATCTCCTTGGAAGGTAGCGGGATATGGCAAAGGGTTTTAAACTGTGTAAATCAGGATTACTGCGCTTTGATGGAGAAAAAAAGGCTCTAAAAGGACACTGTTTTTAATCACCTCGGCTTGAGAGATATATTTGATTTACTTAAACCACCTTCAGAGAGAGAAATCACTTAGGTTGGCCCTCAGTCGCACTGGAAAAGAGAGTAAAGATTGGTTCGTAAAGGGTTAGTGTTGTGTTTGCCGAGCAGAGCTAGATGCTGAGTCCACAGTCCAAATGGTTTTGATGACCCAACAGAGAGCAGTAAAGAGTAAATGTATAGCCACAAGAGAGTCTTAAGTCTCCAAATGAGTTTTATCAGCAGCTCTGCTCTGAAAATGCAGCCCTGTTAGAGAGCACAAGCATACCAGGGAGTTCCAATAAATATTCAAACATCGTCTTCCACCTCTTTTGGGTGCTGTGAATTCAAATGATTTGTGTTGACATAAAAAGTCATGGTCAATAGAATTGTTTATTTCAAATATTAATAATTTCTCATGTGAACTTAATGGCGAATGGACACATTTACCAAAATGTAAGCGATATTCAGTAGACGAGACGCACACACACACACACACACGCACACGCACATGCACATGCACGCACACACACACACACACACGTATACATACATATATATATATATATATATATATGCATAGGTGTGTGTGTGTGTGTGTGTGTATGTGTGTGTATGCGCACATGTGTGTGTATTCATTTTTTCATTATATTTTTTCACAAATGTTGTGCTAATTCTCATTTCTGTATAAACATCCCACAGGAGGAAAACAATCTTAGCAAGGTTGGGTGCTTCTGACAGCTAACAGTGATGAAAGACCATGTTTTTCTGACTTGAGGGGTTTCACTGAGTTGACAACTGCCACATCTTTTTATTATTATTATATTTTTTTTTTCAAAAAAGCTGCCTAATTCAACTTTCATCTCCGTTCCACCCAAACAAAGACAACAAGACCTTGGACTTCCATTTGCCTTTACAGTATATCAACACTCTCAATCAGACGCTGAAAAAGAAAATTCCGTGCTCTGTTTTTTTTTTTTTGTGGCTGCTTTTGCCCTCAGATCTGTTCGTGTTGGGCTTGTCTCCTCAGATGTTTCTAGCGTGGTCAGTTTTTAATGACTGTATGCTGGTCTCCAGAGAGCTGGGAGCCTTGGGGTAGCCAGAGCTGGAAAACATCCTGAGGACTGTGGAATAGAGGAACTCAAAGGCCCTGCTGGTATGAACATAGCCCAGAGAGACTCAACTCCACCCATAGCACAATACTGTCCAAGTGTCAGACACACACTCTAACACCCCAGGAGCTAATTATTGGCTTTCATTCTTTATAACCCATCTTTTCCTTCAGGAAAACCCCTACAGGTCACTTCAGTGCAACACTACATACACAGACAGACAGACAGACACACATACACACACACACACACACACACACAGACAATATGAAATTTTCTCTCTCTCTTTAACAATAACATGTTACAAAATAGAGACATCTCATTGCTTTATGTGCATGACACCTAACTGAGAACTGCTTCTCTACTGTTAAGCATAAACTAAAAATATCTTATTTATGCAGTAAATAAATAAATAAACAAACTAATAAATTACTCTGGGCAATGTTTATTTCAAATACACATTCAAGGAATATTTTGTTTGCTATGATTGCAATTTGCATAAAAAGTAAATAAGAAATTATTCAAAAAAAGCAAACATCAGTGCCCGCAGATGTAAATGAGTACACACTGTCTAAACTTTTAATATTTATTTAAATATGTACCCTATATGGCAACGCAAACACTTTTAAGTTAATTTCATAATTAAATGCCATGCTTTGTTCAATAATTAAAGTAAAATGAATTTTAAACCTGTTCCTTTTGAAGGAGAGAAACTATATGCAAATGAAAACAGACTGTTGTTGTGTGTCCAAAGGAAACAAAAAATAAAATGTGAATATGCATGTGATTGTATAAGATACATTCATTTCCACTAGATCCACAGAGGTTTCAGTTGAGCAAATAATGCAAATTCCACCCACATGAAACAAGCGTTTTCAGCCTGATCTGTACTGTTCTATTCATTGCTACTTATCTGAAACAATGTTCATATTTTTGGTTTGTTTGTCTGTTTTTGTTTGTTTATTGTGGTTACTGACACAATATGAACATATTATACATGATGAACAGCAGCACAGAGCAAAAGCAACTGGATGGAGTCAAGTGACACTCTTGATTAATCCATCAGACAGAGAGGGAGAGATAGAGAGGGAGGGAGAGAGAGAGAGAGAGAGAGAGAGAGAGAGGTGGTAAAAAAGGAGAAGGGGGGGCAGAGGGGGGAGCTGTCAGAGAGAGGATGACAGATGGAGAGTTGATGGTAGTTTAAGTGCATTGTGTCCTGTCCATAAACGGAGAGGTTTTTCATACTATCTGATGTGCATGTCTGTCCTTTGTCTCGCCCACGAGCTCATGGGCTCAAGAGAGCGTATCAGAGGAGAAAAGCCAGTATCTTCAAACTACTGCTTTGTCTGAGAAAAGTTTAACTACTTATTTTATTCATCAGGGAATTGTGGCTTTAGTATACCCATAAATAAAGATGAAATATTAAGGAAATAAAAGGTATTAAAACTCCTTTATTGGATGAATATGTCTCTTCCTGAATGGCCCTGTGACAACTGTATATATTCAGCTGCTTCTGGGTACATTCATTGCCATATTCACCATAATTAATGATCTTTTACTCTTTAAAAAAAAGGGGGGGAAACAAAGACAAGATAGGAAAGCTGTAGGTGTAGCCTGAAGGTGTACTGGGCCTTGAGGCCTGAGTCCCATCACTCCGCTGGCTTCCTCTGACCGCCACGCTGTAATTACCCCAGCGTTGTGAATAATGGCGGTCCCTCTAGCCCCGTGACGCTTTGATAGAGACGAGATTAGTTTTATCAAGTCCACAGGCTGGGCGAGGCTCCCGTATGCCGTCACCCCGCCTCTCAAATCACCCCGTGGCTCATCTGCCACATTACCCCGACAAATTCATGACGTCGTTAGTTTTAAGCGTTAACTCCGTTAGAACGGAACATAACTTAGAACACCGATTGTTCGCAGTTCGCGGTGAAAAGCCAACCTTTATTCCGTAGACAGAAGCTTCCGTCTTAATGATTTTTTAGTGCAACTCATTGTGACGAAATGTGTCCTAAAAAATACACAGTTTGAGGATTACTGCGCTATTTTTTAACGATTAAGAGAAGTAACACCCCCAATCAACTAAAACGAGAAGGACATTTCGATATCGATAGCATATTGACACGACATAGCCTACAGTTCAGTGATTATTACCAATAATAGTTCTATGAAGGAAGAGTCATACATTTATTGTTTTCGTGCATGTTCAAATTGGACTAAAATTAGCACAATATTGGACAGATCAAAGGAGGAAATCAAAGGGGGAGTGTTGCCTGTCTGTTGCACCATTGCATTGCAAACAGCACAAAAGCTGCCCCCCGGGTCTGCCAGTTAAACTAGGGGATTATCTTGGCCCCATTAAACATTTAAGAGGTGGGTTTAGTTTATTATCCCAAACCAACAACTGTCAATGGAGAGAATATTCCCATTCCTCATTCAATGCAACATATTGTCAATAACTTGAGAAGAAAAGTGTTTTATGTGATCATAAATAATGTAGATTGTATTTCATCCTTAATTGTTATTGTTTGCATTTGGGTCTGTTGTTGTTCCTCTGAGACATCCCTCAACAAACAACAAATGATAGACATTTTTATGCTTATTTTAACCTTACAATTAAATTATACTGTTAGATTTTTCAATAAGATTTCTCTTTAAAGGGCAAATGAGTGAATGCAAAAAGAAACTGTCCCAGTCCATTAGGAAGTGATGAGGAAATGGACTGTAACACATTGGAAATTAAGCTATATAAACTCATTATTTGCTTTTGGTCGACTGATTGAGGGCTCTGGGGAATTAACCAAAGAACAACCATTACTTTGACCTTGCATTTACCAATGTACTTTACCAACACACTAATTCAACTTCTGTGAATCCCTAATGTGTAACTAGTGGAGTATGTTTAAAATCTTTTAAACACCTCCCATTAGAAAGATCAACATTAGATTATTCACTATAATGTGTTTATCCCCTTCGGCAAAGACTCTATTTTTACAGACAAAAATCATTTTTCATCAAATACTGACAAACTCAGTGTGAGACTGAGATGAGGATGATGATGATGATGATGATGATGTGTGTGTGTTGTGGATGAAGAGCTTTGGCTATATTTAGCTGAACACTGATGACACAGAGCACACACAAACACAGACCTTTACACACATGTCAGCCATACACCTGTGCTACAAGGACAGTATCTGCTCTACATCCAAACCACAGGAGTGTAAGAACTTTGCAAACAACAGCCCCGTACAAGTCCCTGTTTTGACTTTCACACACACACACAAACACACACACGCATGCACAAGCACACACACTCTTGTCAGTAGAAGAGTTCATCGAGAAGAGAGATAGCACACCATTACAGTATGATTCGGGAGTCATTCATCAAACTAGACACAAGATTAATTAACCCTGAAGTCTGAATTACCCTCCATCTCCTCTCATCAAGGTGTACCTCAAGCCTGGGGTGGGGATGGGTGGATGGAGGGGTCCTTTCTGTAAAGGAGGGGGTGGGGAGCAGCTCTAGTGGGGCCTGGTTCTCTAGAAGTCAGGTGGTGTAACTGAGGGGCTCTTAGTAGAGACTGTCTTATTTACAAACAGTTCACTCAGGAATGGTGTCTAAGATAGGAATTAAGTCCGGATTTAACTGTATTCTCCATCCAGACTGGTCTTTATTCAGACTCAGGAAACCAGTTCACAGTATTTAATGATGTCAGTATCTTCTGTTTCACTCTGTCAAAATGTCAAATTTCAAATCTGTTAAATACAATGGAATGAATATTTGAATATGACGTTTGTGGATGATGTTTGTAGATGAGTGTATGAAGTTGTGACCTTGTTGCTTTGGATAGACATTTTTAAATAAACAGAATACATCTGATGTTTGTTTTGTATTCAGTTTTACGGCATGACACCAGACGCAAGCAGAGGCAGAATACTGCCAACCACAGCACCTGGTGCAGATCCAGCTGTGGTTATCTAAACATACATCAGTCTCATTCAATGACAAAGTTCGTTATCAAAGCAAATATAGAACCAGAGCCTCCATTTACATAAGTGGATACAAACTGGCAATGATGAAATGGTGAATAAATCTTGGCCTTATTTTCTCCATATTCCATGTCCCTATCATAGACAGCTCCACCCCTTGGCATATGCACATGGCTTTTAAATTCCCATGTATTTATATTACAAGCTTAAAGAGCTATCATATCATTTAAGATTGATGTGTTCCACCTGAACTTAGAGGAGGGGGTAATGATTTTACACCATGCCCCCATTTTTCCAGATGAATTCCAAGGAAAACGGTCCCAATCCCCTTTGTACATACAAACATATGTATAAAACACACACACACACACACACACACACACACACACACACACACACATATTTTAATGAGTTCATTAGCCTGCTGTATCCTCTCCCTCATCTGAGCAGGTCAAGCTTATGATGAATGGTATATGTGAGTGTGTGTGTGTGTGTGTGTGTGTGTGTAGCTTGGGGGAAGGATTTCCAAGCTCATGAGGCAAATGGGAGAGACAGAACGAATGAGAGAGAGGGTATGAAATCTGGACGGAGCAAAGAAAAATAAGAAAGGATGAGGAAAGAGAGAAGGGGGGAGAGTGAGAACAAGGTACGCGGATCACTGGAGAATTCTCTCCCACCTGAATCCTATGTCTCAGAGACATTAGGAATCTAATGTGCTATTATTCTCCATTGCCCCCCTAAGCTTTAAACATCTGTCCTGTGGGTGGCTTTGGTAATAGGTATGGGCTTTAGGCCTGTTTCTCAGACAAGACACCAACATTCACAAGGGCTCTTGACACGCCAGCGACTTAATCTGCAACTCCTTTGACAAAATTGACATTGTCTAGAGAGTAAAGCAATCAGCAGAACTGGCATTAAGAAGCATTTATGTTTGAGCTGTGCTTCCAGACAGCAAATCTTGACCTTTCCAAGGCCCTGGCTGTCATATTACATTTTCCCTGCTAGTGTCTTTCCAAACTTCAGTGAAGAATTAGGTTTGTCATTGGACTTGGCTTTCCTCAAGGTTGTGTGTGGGTTTAATTCGTCGCCTCTATCTGTTTCTCTTAATTCCACAGCGGATTTCAAAATTCCACCCCACCACCCACCTTGCCAAAGGAACTGAGAGAAAGAAAACTTCAAAAGAACAAAAACACTAGAAACAGGCTATATTCCAGCACTTGAATTGTGCTGGCCAACATTAATCTTAAAGCACCTCTGATACCTCAGAGTCATTTTGGTATTACTCACTGAGCTCTCAGGGCTGTCTCTAACACCTCGGCTGGATTAAGACATGTGACCACTGTCATACCGTGTAACCAAGGGACAAAAGCAAGACAACAAACACAGAGACAGCTTACAATACCACAAGAAATGGACATTTCCCCTGTCAACAGTCCTTGCGAACAAATATGTCAGACTGTTCAACATCACGACAAGAAAAATAAAACCACATCTGCTCTGCAAGCCAGGGCCACCTCAATCAGTCATGTTGTACTTAACACTTATATACATTTGAATGGTGTGAAATATTTCTTTGGATATGTACAAGTAGTTTATGTGAAGTCTGGTTGATTCCATGACAAAATTAGCATTATAATGGTTTCCCAGGCTGATCTAGGAGGGGTTGTTATCAAACTGTTCTGTTTTAATGAGCTCCTGTCTGGTTTCATTGTTAGGCTTTGTAGTGTCATAGTCAGTTATGTTAGGCTAGTTTGAATGCTTCATCATTCACCATGGAGGGAGACAGAGTGACCACCAGGGATTTGAGCATGCTAAGCCGCACAACCATTCATATTTATAAGTTGGGCAATCTCAGTGATGAAGAGGGAGGACATTAACACCATCAAACGAAGCAATTTCCACCAAACAGTCTTAAAAGGGATAAATGTGCAGCTTTCATAGTCACTTAACCTTTGATCTAGCGTGTGCTACTCACACACCTACACCACAGCCTTTATTAGACTCCACTCATTAAGCTTCTAAACAAACTGACTGAACATACTCCCTCTCAACAAACGGCGTTATTATCAAATGATCTTCAGAGAGACCATTTCCCCAGGCTTGAAAATGTCAGTAAAACTTGTACAATTCATCCGTGACATAGTTATCCATAGAAGCTAGATTTCATTTACATTACTCACAGCTCAGGAGAAGGTATTTGTGCATGGTTTTATAGTGTTGAGACGCCGGCATCCAAAATGTTTGTCTAAACTGTACGGCTTGTTATAACTACACTCAAGAGTCCTGTGGTGCCCTTGGTTCTAACACTCATCTGTTGAACCCAAACATTAAGCAATAACCAGAACATCCAAATTAAGTTGAGGAGCAAGGTTCAGGCTACTTGCCTCTAAGGATGGAAGACGACTTCTTTTATTAACAGAGAATTGCAGCCTCTGAGTCTCTGACATTACGTAGCAGCATAATTGTCTTAAAAACCGAAAACCGGCTGCTAAAAATGAAAAATTCATGCAGCTCTTGTTTTGGACCAAAAAGAGGGCTCCATTAGCATGGTGCAGTATTTGAAGTTGTCTCACCATTAGTTGAATAAAATCTAGACTGCAGAAAAAAATATCTGACATCCAGGCCTCATAATCCCTTCTGGCCCTAATTAAAAATGCAATTCCTTTAAATACAAAAATAACCGTTTGATGCATTAAATATTAATTTTACAGTGGATCTCTTTCAGCTCAGGAATGTCATGTATTCTCACAGCCTCTTTCCACTATTTCAATATTAAAAAATTATGATTATGTCGATACTGACCACAGTAGCCAGAATTTTTATAAGTCAGAAAAGCTATGAATTCAGTGAAGAATCCTAAATTTGGGGATTCTAGTTTTTTAAAAAAACTGTTCAAATTAAAGGAGCCCGTTCTCCTTTTGTATTTCATTCAGGGGAAAAAAAACAGATTTTATCCTCCATCTAACAGTTAACAGATGGCTAAAGCTATGTCTTTAAGCGTTGTTTCTCTGCAGCAATTAAAAGTTTCTGGCTGTTATTTTTCTCCCCGAGTGCAGCTTGCAAACAACACAAGAGGTCAAATATCTGCGAGGGATAAGGAGAGAAGCAACTGTTCCAGAGCGCTACCTTGGTCTCAGCTGGTGCTGAACGGGACAGCCGTTCACCTGAAAGCCCGGCCATAATCACCCTGCACCTATGTGAATAATTAGCACAATAATTACCAGCCTTAAAATGAATCTGCGCGCTTCCGTGGTGCCATCAAGGATAACAGGTGTTGCGAGTGCCTGGAAGGGACAGAGATTAAAGATTATTTCGCTAGCCCCCGTCTCCTTCAGGCACGGCAATATCCCGCTTTCTCCTGTCAAGCACGGAGAGGTGCCGTGAGGGGGCTCGCTTTCCCCCGGCTTGGCAGTTTTGGGAGCGGAGCACTTGACAGAGAGTGAATATTGTTTAATCTGGGAGAATGATACGTCCTTGAGATTCCTGGACACTCAGTGTCCACATAACCTCCAGCAAGATGGAAGTTCTCTTTCCTGTCTGTGTGAGAGGATTTCCACAGCCACTAATGAGCAGGGTGGTATTATACCGTGCAAAGGGAAACAAAAGAAAACTGAGATAAGGGCATTTGTGGAAAAAAGGATCAACCAATATGTGCATGTGTCATTTCAAATAAAAACATCATGATTATTTAGTTATCATGGATGAGACCTGACCGGACCATTGATGGCTACTCTAAAACAGAAAATTAAAGAAAAATAAAAGCAGACTTCTGTGCAGATATAAGTTTATTGGAAGGTTATTAATGAACTTAACAGTTAATTTTTCGCAAACATGGAGGAACTCTTTAATTTCTCCACTACCCTTTACATATTTTTTTCCCTCCAAAACGGCAGGAACAGGCCATCCCCATATAGCGCTTTGATGTTAGCATCTCAACAACTTAAGCAATGAAGCCAAGCAGCCCCAGGGTGTTTGTTCTTGTAGGAATTACTTAAAGACTTGTCAAGTTTCCACAATCACTCCTTGGGTTCTCGGGCTCTCTCTCTGTTTGTTATTCCCACTTTGTGTGTGTGTTTTTAGAATTACCACAACAGGTGTAACAGGCCGCTCAAACAGACCTCTTTTTTTTTTTTTAATAACTGGAAAAATGATTACCTGTACTGACATCACTGATAATGAATATTTACAAATAATGAAATCTTTTGCTTTCTCTCCAGGATGTTAAAAATCACAGTAGCCTAAATATAAATCATTAAAGGCGTAAAAAAAAAAAATCTGTATATACACAGAGGTTAGATGTTGGACTAATGCAGGCTTTCTGTCTTAATTTTCCTACTAAAAATGGCACAATATTTCCACGCTAGTCAGCACTGCGTAAAGACTTTGAGACAGTCAGGAGCACCGTCCATCCAGTGGATTCTTTGTCATGATTATTTTTCTCCATTCATCTCTTAAAACGACAACAAAGAACAACGCTGCTTACAATTTAAATAAGCCTGTGTGACATTTTCCCTGACGAGCTGATACATCCATTGAGCGGAGAGAGCAGAATATGTGCATGTCCGTGTGAAATAAAGATGAATGCAAGCAGGAACTGACAGCATTTGATTAAAGTGCAATAGTGCACACTCTATCTTTCATGCTATGCTGTTGTCCTATGATATCTTATCATTAGTTTCCCTGACAATGATGTAGCAGTCGGCATTCGACCTCATTGCCTTGCACTGTGTTTAAATGTAACCTTCTTACAGAGGTGCCTGCCATTTGTCACTTTGGAACTGTCAAAAGACAAGGGCTGTGCTACCGAATTGGACACCTCCACCCCGTGGTCCTGGCGGAGCTGGAGGCAGACAGGCAGGTATGCAAAATCAGGATGGAGTTAGCACCGTATGCATCCATAACGTTTAAATACTCGCAGAGGGCGACGGAGTCGCTCGGAAAACATTACCGCCTCTAATGTCTTATGGGAGGATGGGACTGCGGTTCTGCTGCCAAGTTCGTTTTTTCCCCCTCTCTCCCTCTTTCTCTCTCTGTCTTCTTTTGGGTCATGGCCTTCTGACTGTTAAATAAGACGCAGGGTCAGGTCAACGTGCAGGCCAAGGGACCAGGGCCGAGGTTGTCCCCTGCTCTCTCTCTCTCTGGCATCTAACAACTGGTGCATAAAGTTGCCATCCATCTCTGGCACAACCACTAATGGTGCATTTTTGGAGGAGACAACTATGGTCAGTCACAGCTTCCAGCTAATTTTCTCCTGTGTTGCCTTACCCGCTGTTTGGAGTAACACCAGCTCTGCAAGTCTTTGCTAGCAAAAAAAAAAAAAGAACTGAAAAAAAGGGCCTCTAGTATCCCTTCAAGACAGAGTAGATGTGTTTGATGTCCTTGCAGCCTGGGATCAAACCCGTGGTTGTGTTCTCCGAGCTACGCTTCCAGAAAATGTCTTTGGTGGTTTTTATCACCACACACGCTTAAGCCCTCTTCTTTTTAAATTCCTTTGTTTTTTGTAACTTTTTGGGATCCTTTCTGAAAAACTCAGCTGTTTTCACAGCAAAGTCTCTGGCCGACGTCCCTCTGTGATTCTTTGAAGCTGTTTGCCAACTGCTGATTCTGTCTGGCACAGCTCCACGAACAAACAGTAGTTTGGGCAGGTGGAAAACATTCACACTAAAAGCTCAGTGACCTAATCTGAGAGACTTCAGTGACATTTTCAGAAATAAACATGTGGTAGTAGGATGTGGAGCACATGTATCTTGGAACGATGTAAATAATTACCCGTTCACAACAGGGTTTTTTTTTTCTTTTCCACAGAGTGTTCTATGTATTTGGTAGGTATTTAAAATAAACACAAGGATGCTAATTAAGAATAATCCCTGATACAGAGCCCGGCACGTATTAAATTTCCTCCAGTCACCTTCACAGATAAAATCTTAGCATTCATTCAGTATAATCAGCGCAGAAATTCCTATCAGTCTATGAAAATAAGTTGAATACACCAAGCTAATATGAATGAAGTGGTAACAGTAATGGCATATTCACTGCTATGTTATCATTTCATAAATACAACATACACAACAAAATCAAAGTTTCATTATAGAAAACCCCCTCATATATTAAACATACTTCCTCTGTGGGAGTATAGGAGGACTAAATGAAAATGGGGCTAGCCCTGAGGATAATTTTTATTTAAAAAAAAAAAATGAAGAAGAAGAAGCTGTCTGCGTTTTCAGCAGAAAAACATCTGGAAAAATGTGATTACTTGCCTCTAACTAAAGCCCCCTAACAACATGCAGCAACAAAGCAGTCATATAGAATGGGAACAAAGCAAAACTACAAATTTCCAATGCATCTATAACAACCACCAACCTCACCGAATTGTATTCAGACTGTCATGGGAGCTTGATTAATATGTGTGTAGCTAAATGGCACAGACCGGCAGGGCAGAGCAAACATGTCGTCTACGACCCATCTTAATCACGACGAGAAGTGGGTAGCTTCGACTCTCGTTGTGTGACATGTCTAATCGCTCAAAGGAAAGCTTGACAGCCCAAAAAGAACGCTGCCATTTTTCTATCGCTGAGAGGTCTCCTTCCGCCGCAGGAAAAACATTCCGGAACTGTAAATGTTAGTTTGGAAGCTTCGCCGAGGAAAGTTTTCCCGTCAGAGATATACTATGTTTGCATTTCGGTTCAATTAGTTTACAGAAGACCTTGAACGGTGTTAAACTGGTGTTATCCATACTGAAAATGTCACATTTTCACAGTTTCGCTTAACTAACTGTCAGTCGTGTGACGAACTATATGAGAAAGCACGGTAAAAAAAAAAAAAAAAAATGACAACACCCAGGAGTGCAAGACCTCAGAGTGAATAAAACATCACAAACCGGCTTGTATGGGACTGAGGATTGGAGGAGGTCTCCTGGTGCAATCATTACAATGAACAATACCGAAATTTGATTAATACCAGTCCCCAAAAGCCTAGTGTACTGCTGTTAACCCAGGCAGGTCAAACAGACTTCATTCTCAAAGCTCGGTTCTCGTCAGCAAACAAACACAAATAAAATGTGGACTGAGGACTCGCACTGACATCTACTAATGGGCTTAGCCACAAATAATGGTTGCTTTTCATTACCCACACGTTCTATCATTTTATCTAATTTGGCTAACAATAAAACGGCCAATTAAAATGTAACAGCATTACTTTGTTAATAAAGCAGACAGATAGACTCGGGGGAACATTTCAGTGGAACTTAATTATGCACAATGGTAGACTCAGACCTACTGAGAAAATGTGGAGCAATAAAACCAATCTAAAGCTGCCAATTCACTCTAACAACTGTATTCAGAGCAAAAACCAATGGGTTGGCCTTTTACTGCAGCCGGTGAGACCCTCTCCAAAGAGAAAATAGACAGAGAGAGCGCAATTGCGTGGCTTGTTTGGAGAGTTAGAAGCGATCTGTTTTTGAGCTGTCCTTCTGAACAATAGAACAATAAACGTGTCTGAGACAGCCTCTCTCACATAAGCCCCTCCACATGAAGGGGTCATGCTTAGGTCAAACACGCAGTGTTGTGATTGCCAGATTTTCCACACACAACTGTTTATAATGTTGGCTTAATGTAATATACATATGTGATACAGGCTACTTATGCAGACTGTAATATTCAAATAAAGACACACATTTAAACATATACACATATTTGCATTTATGGGTGTTTATATGTGCACTCTATACACATACACAAATTTAAAATAGCAAAAAATCACATTTTTACAGTAATTATATGACTGTTTTTTAAATATTTTCACACATGAGTCAGTCACACTGCATACATCAATGTGTTTAATAAAACAATCTAAAAAAAATCTAACCTGTCTTTCTTTTTTTCTAAACTTCACATGATACATAATCTTAAATATAATGTAATCCTTTGTAATCCCAGTGACAGATAAACTGTTCCCTCAGTGACAAAAAAAACCCAGTCTGGCCACTGTGGCCTCAGTTATATCCTCATTGAGAGAGAGGGAGTTGCAGTGCAGAGAACTCTACTTAGGGAGAAGTGACATTTTGTCAATATGATATTGGCATTCCACTTAACCTCAGAGACAGGGGGATGATTCTGCTCTAGTGGGATAGTAAACAGGTTGTTTGTAATGCTGTTTCTGACACACACTGGCCTCTGTCTCTACTTCCTCATGTCTCTAAAGTCCTGTGTGGCTTAAAACATACTGAAGTGCTGTTTCACATTGTTTCAGCATTTTTTTTAAATATCCATAAAGCCATATGAAATATGCCACAAGTCTTTGAAATACATGTCAAATCCTCTGAATTGTACTGTTTTATCTTTTAATACAACCATTATAATTCACATGACAAAATGCAGATGTTGTATTTTCAGGTCTTGCTTGCACTTTTAAATTCAGACCAAAAAAAACAAATCTCTGTCGGTTTGAATTCATTTGAATTCAGTCTTATGGGAGCCAGGGTGCATGGATTCCCATAAACCAAATAAACCATGAGAATTAGTGAGGATAACTCTTAAGTCTAATAAAAGTTAAGATTTGTCAATAAAAGCCATCATGTGAACCAAGCTGTCATCCGTAACACAACGTTTAGCACTAATGACTATGCTGTTGTGCGGTTGGATCAAGTCAGTCTGGTCCTCAAATGCCTCTTCATAACTCTTCATAATTAGGCCGTAAAACTGTACTTGTGTTTATTGAAACTGAGCAATAACTAAATATTTATAATGAGACTGCGTCATAAAAACCCATTGCTTCTCACTTTAAGGTGTTATAATTGTTATAAGCAGCGGGGAGAGGCACGGGAGCATGTGAGAGTGTTTTGACTGGCCCTCACACAGTGTTTTAATATTCCATTCAGCGCCAGAAAATGACATTGTAGCTGTGCATTAAAAGCTATCATACCAAAAACATAACACCACAAGATGAGAGATGAGATACACACATCCTGTCTCTCTCAGACAAGTCTCTCTCTCACACACGCGCGCGCGCGCGCGCACACACACACACACACACACACACACACACATCTTTTCCTAAACGCTAATACAGGCTGGTCAACCAAAATTAAAATGTTCCACATAATATCTCCGCAACAGCACAGACTAAACTGGTACTCAATGTGTGTCATTTTTGCATGTTAAGATGTCGACATATTACGGCACGGCACCTTGAGCCACTGCCTTAAAGCCATCTGTGATAAATGAGGCCTGAAGAGTCCAGAAATCACTCAGCATTACGAATCTGGCTTCAAGCACAACGTAGGGCCTCATTACCTGAGCTTCATACAACATGCTCTATCCAAAACAAAGGCTGTTTAAGGAGGTATCTGTCATTCTGAAACCTTGCCTCTTTGGAGGGGTGAAATATGAGCTAGACGAAGAATATTACAATGACATACTAAATCTTGAGGTTATTCTTTTTCTTTTTTTTTTTCCTCTGTGACCCCACGGTTTGAATAAAGCATCTTGTCAGCAAGTGACTGATTGGCAACGGTTTGGTCATCTTAGCTACCTTGTTTAATTTTGTCCAAATCCATTCAGATATTTCATCAGAGAGACAGAAGACAGAAGAGTAGATGTAGAATACACATCAAGTTTTCCATTTAAATGGAATCGCATTACGCAGGTTTTAGAATGATTTTAGAGAAATGTGAATTAATGAGGTGGATCATACTGACAGACTGGTAACAATAAGCTTTCTATTACAGCAATATAGTATAATATTAATATTATTACAGCAATAAACCACAGTGTAATCCTTCAGAATTTTGCATACAGAAGGTATGTTTGTTTTTGAAATTATAAAAAATATATGTTTTTCAAAATAAAAAAACAGGAAAATATACTCCTCTGATGCAAAAGGGAGTTGATATGTGAGTCGTCGAAGCTTGTTAGGTTTGTTACTTCTCTCTTGTCTGTCAACTTCCAGATCATTCCTATATAAAGCAGGGGAATAGTGTCGGGAGAAAGTCTATCCACGGTGAAAAAGGAGAAATATAGTCTTTTAACAGCCACATGAAAGAGGTGATGCTGGAAGCCACTTCAACACTGCAATATAGCCTTCAGGGATTTTAACAGCGAGCCCGGGTCTATGCTAGATATGCTTCTGTCACGTTCTGAGCACAAACTCAGAGTTTATGTGGGAATTATAAGCAAACAGTTATTATTTTCACAAAATGGAAGAATTTCCATTCTAACTAGAAGCAGAATGATAAAATATTGAAAAATCTATTAAACATAAATGTTGAATACTTGCTACATCTGTCTCTAGCTAATTGAGTTGCTACCAAGAATGTTAGGGCTCAGGAGAATAATTTGTCGGTGCAAAACAGGGAATGGACCAATTTATTACTCGCTGCGGGCTGCAGCGTTCCAACAGTCTTTGATCAACCTTTTTAGGTCAGTATTGCTTGAAATACAGAGAAAGGTCTCAAAAACCACAAAGAAAATATTTCATCTTTCTTTCTTTTTTTTCTCTAAAAGAAAGGAATAAGTATTTTTGTAGTTGCATATTGTTTGGTTGTGAGAGATTTCATTAAATTCTTAATGGAACAGACTAGGATGAAGAGACGAGCATGCAGATGAAAGAACTCCTGTTGTTTATTTGTAGTTATGTTTGGATAATTAGTTAAACATTTATGAAAAATAAAAATAAATAATAAAATAAAAAATAAATAAAAACCATGGCAAGCAAGTGCAATTATAAGTT
Organism: Chanos chanos; assembly: GCF_902362185.1. NCBI lineage: Eukaryota > Metazoa > Chordata > Actinopteri > Gonorynchiformes > Chanidae > Chanos > Chanos chanos. The sequence goes on from NC_044496.1 coordinate 37,185,411, forward strand.
TAACTGCCACGCCATCCATTTTCTGTCGCCCAGTTACGAACAGTTTTCTGACAGTCATCAACCGACTTCTCACAGAGTTCAGTTCACACAGACAGCTTGAAGGAAACATCAAAAGCAAGCCACTGACAGTACGCTTGTCAGGGAGAGGGGAAAAAAATGCTTGAGTAGTGTTTCACAACAAAGACAATTCTCTGGATGGAGAAGAACAAACCTTTTCTTTTTTTTCTTTTTCTTGTTTTCAAACCCTTGTAAGGGGTTTTGTGTGGCGCCGACATATTTATATTTAATTTTGCAAAACATTTGCCATTTGTAATTCCCAAAGCATCTATAGTTTACCGTGGAACTAATATTATGAATGCTGTATTCCAGGGACAACAAACTATAAGCACATGCTTGTCCTTGATGTATTAACTGCTGATTTATTTTCAAAGATATATATTCTTTTTTTTTCTGTTCATGGTTATAAGAATACATTGAACATGCGTGACAACAGCTGTTTGGAAACCTCAACTGCCAAAAATTACTCTTCCTTATTAAACCATAACATGTTTTATAGGTTTTCTAATAACGTTTTCTGTTTAGGAGATTTTTATAAGAGACAAAACACAACCTCATTGTTCTTGATTCTCCTCTGCCCGTGTCTGATATCGTGTGATGGTTAGTTTCTGAGGGAAGTCAGGAGTCTAGACCCATCATGCCCTGCTCCCATTCATTAATCCTCTGCATGGACCCTGAGGTCACACAACCTGATCTTTTAATTATGCAGGCAGTAAATGGAAAAATTAAGCAGTGCTTTTTGAAAAAAATAAATGCTGAATCGGAGTAATTAATTTTTGGGATGGCATAGCCACGGTGTCCCGCTGTGCCCCGTTCACGCCATTCAACAAACCGTCGCTTCACGTTGAACCCAAAGCACAGGCCTTGCCCTGACAGCTGTCTTTTAGAGCCAAGCACTCCCCATTATTCTTGTTTTATGAGCTCTGTTTAAAATACTATATGGCACGTACAGTTGAGCAGCTAATGTCTCTCTCTGTCTTCCTGTGTCACACTTCACCTTTGCTGTAAAATCTGACTGAAGGTTTATACCCTGCCTGGCCTTTAAATTAAAATGAAAATCACCTTAATTTCTGTCTGGTGTCGGAGAGAGAGAGAGAGAGAGAGAGAGAGAGAGAGAGAGAGAATAGGACAAAGCAAGAGTTGTGTGTTTTGTTTTTTTGATCCTTGCAGGCCACCATAGATCAATGATCTAGCCCGCCCCCCATTGGAAATAATTAGGAACCACAGAGAATAAGTTGGCTTTGGCTGAGGGCTATGGAACTGTGGCAGTGCTCAGAGGATTAACCATAGTCAAACAGAGAAAAGAAAAACATGTTAGAGGAATGGTATGATTTAAACACATATACAAAGATTAAATTTTGAGTCTTCGATTTTTCATGTCATGAGATATTTACAATTTACAATTTAACATTTAGCAGACGCTTTTAGCCAAAGCGACTTACAATCAGTGCATCAGTCGGATATTTCATAATAAAATGATGCGAAAAATAATTTCAGAGTAATTTTAACAGCCCTTTCCGCTGATCCTATTAAACAAAATGCATTACTGATTATTTTAACCATTAATAATTTATTTAAAAGCTCCATTATTAGTGTATAACATACCATATGCTGAGCAATGAAAATCGACACACTACGCAAGCTCATTATGATCTGAAAAAGGATATTTGCCCCATAACTGTTCATAACAAGAGCCCTGGCATGTAAGTAGAGTTATACGGTATTATGAATGCAGTCTTTATAGATTTCCATTCTTTTTTTTTCATTAGCATCGGTAAAGATGCTAATCACACTGCTTACTTTTAAAAAAGATATGATCAACAGACAGTAATTACAGCGGGTTTTATACTTGCAACTTGTGAAATACACGCTGATAATTCCATAAACACATAACTGTAACTATATAATTGCAAGTCATATTGGACTGTCTATTTGGTTTGTGTTCTGCCCATCTTGGGAGTCACTTTGGAAAAAATATTAATTCCACAGGTTCCTTTCTTAATTTATTAGCAATTCATGGACATATAATTTATTTTTCAGGGAAGACATTCCCCCTAAACCCCCCCCACCCCCATCCTTCCAGCTTAAGCTGCTGCCCACCTCAACAGTATCATTAGCAGACATATGTGAGCATTCTCTCAGGACCTTTCATTTGAGTAGGAAAAGTCTATTTCTCTGCTACTGGGGTTAGATAGTGAAAAAGGCCTTTGAGAGACAGCGTGGCAATGCATTAATTAGGCTGAAACCTGAAAGAATATTTATCAAAGGCCAAACCTTTTGGGAGTCGTCTTAGTCAGAATCCAATAAAGCATGAGGAGGTTAATAAGCTCAAAAGCCTAGAATTGAATCTTAGCATATACATGAAATATCATGTTTAACAAGCAAATGTTCCATAGAAATATACCGATTAAGCATTCTAATGTGATCGTCCTTTATACAGCTAATGGATTTGAATTATTTCAGAAACTGACATAAAGAGTAAGTCTTACATCTTAGGAACATTAAATCCACACCTCCAGCTCCTGTCTTCAACAGTAGAGAACAACGAACCAATCAGTGAGTCTGTCCTGCCTCAGATATGATTACACTTTATGTAACTCTACCGACAATCTGTTGCAGTAAATTACCCATTGTTAGCCAAAACGCATTCAAAGACAGGGCATCCTGTTGGTAAACTGAAGAGATCAATTTTAATAATAATGTTCTTGTGTTCCAATGTTAAACTGCAGTAACTTGTCTGAGTAGGCCTACGGATTTTTCCTGACCTCTTACAGGTCCAGGACACAGCCAGATTTCAATGTGCTAGGGCCATCATACTCACAGTTAACAAGCTGATCGCCGACAGAAGAATCTTTTCGCTTTGATAAGATCAGACAAACAGCCTGCAACCAAAATGATTGGAAACGCAGCCAGCCAACCTAACCAGGCGGAAAAGACTGATGGCTTGTGAATTGCTATGAAGATGGAGGGGTAGGGGGGAGGGAGAGAGAGAGAGCGAGAGAAAGATGGCCCATCTTTACGATAGAGCCATTGCAATGCTAACACAACGTGAAGGGGCTCCCTTTGCCATGCTAGCACGAGCCAAGGCGTCCGCCTTCGTGCAGGGAAATAAAAAGTGTTCAGTCAGGGCTGCCCGCCCATCGGTCACAGGGGTAATGATCTCCAGCTACCAGCCAGGGTTATTCCTCAACCCCCATCACTCTGCTGTGAGACGGGCCGCTCGCCAGCGCAACGCCAAAGCCCCTAGACACACCACAGTGTCGTCAGAAAGAGCCTGTCTGATGTATTGGCTGCACAGGTCACAGACATTAGTGTCACAACCTTCAGTTTGAATCACAAAACACTCACAAATATGGGTAAAACACATTTCTCTCACCATAAGATACATATGACACACCTGTGTTTTTGTCTTGAGGACAGATAACAAAGACTGCAAACAGAAGTAGACAGTTTAGAAGGTGGGACTGGACTGAATTATTATTATTATTATTATTGTTATTATTATTATTAAGATTGTTAATAAAAGTAATAATTCACTGTAAAATAGGCACAAATGCAGGCTTACAGAGACACATCAGAAACAGTGAATGTGGTAACAACAGCAGTGATATAGTTGAGAGACTGATAGCCTTACCTTATGTTAAACTCCATTGTGCACATAACAGTACATTTTAAAGTATTAATATACAGGTTCCAATGTAGCAGCATTCACGTTTATATACTGAAGAGGTACTTACTGTTGTTATATTCTGAGGAGGCAGAGAGAGAGAGAGCCCACACTCCACTCAATTATTTTGTAGTATGATAATTAACCAATTCACTATGCACGTCCAATTCTCAAAGGCGTCTTTGAACTAATTGTTCTCATTGACTCAATTAATTATTTGTTTGCTGATTTAATTATTTTCAGACCAAAAAAAAGGGGGAAATTAAACAAGAGGCCAACGACTGTTGCCAAAATATAATAATTTGAAATAAAGGGTGTAATCAGTAAAAGACCTTTTACACGTGAGGAGCACTATGTCACTGGCAATGACTGTGTGTGCATGCACGTGTGTGTGTGTGTGTGTGTGTGTCTGTCTGTCTGTCTTCTGTGACTGTGTGTGTGTGTGTGTGTGCGCACATGTGTGTGTGTGTGTGTGTGTGTGTGTGTGTGTGTGTGTGTGTGCATGTGTGTGTGTCTGTCTGTCTTCTGTGACTGTGTGTGTGTGTGTGTGTGTGCTGTTTTGCAATGAGCTAAACTCATTGCCACACAAAGACAGCAGTAAAGAGGACATACTTTACTATTAATAAATAATGTTGTTATCTAGATTTCAAACAGCTTAACCTCACTTAACCTAACTTTTATTTCAACTCCTTTTGTTGTCATGACCTAGGCTTTAAATAAAGGCCAGTAAGACTGACTGACAAGCAAAGTAATGTCATTCTAACTGTGATGAATTCTGTCATTAAAGCATCTTGGTTAATGTTTTGTTTTGATAGTGATAGAGTTTGGAGATCTGAGATCTGTGTTTGATTGGAAACTGTACTGAGGATCCGACATGCATTTTAAGAAAGAGCATAAGATATGAGATTTAAACATAGACTTTTCACAGTTCTCTGGTATATATGAGAATGCTCAAGCATAAATGATAGAAAACAATATAAAATAACCCAAAATGAAAAGATGCTGAAGGTTTATTTCCAAAACATCAGTGTTTCCAGACAGCCTTTTTCCACCCAAGCTGTCACTTTCTTTTAATGGTTCAAAATTTCAAAAGGAACATTCGCTGCCCGTATTGTCTGAGAGGGTATAAACTGTGAACACTTTTGCGTCAGAACCTGTAGAAGTTCTGAGCGCTGTAGAACTTCTAGCTTTAAAGTTTCAGTAGTGATAGGGAGAGAGAGAGAGAGAGAGAGAGAGAGAGAGAAATGCTTAAGGGGACTACCTCTGTTCTCGTGTTGGTGTTCTACTGTTGCTTGTATCTGCTGAGTTGCTTTTCACACCTCAGTGTATTCACTGAAAAGTGTAACTGACATGTAGTCGTGCTGGTTTGTGATTCTAACATCTGTACGCACCCTGAAGCTGGTAAATGTAAAGTAGATGTGAGAATACAGATTAGTCAGCCATTTGTTTCCTAGCTTTACATTCTTTGGAAACAAACTTAGCACCTGTGCAACCATTGCTCGAGGTAAAGACACCCTTGGTGCCACAGCCAAGCTTGGATGATTGCTTGGAGTTAACCTCCTCTTTATTGACTGACTCTTTCTTTAGAACTACCTTGTTGGAACATCTTAACATGAAAAATACATTCATTTTAGTCAACAAAATGTAAAGTCACTACTTCCTTAATTTCATCATTGGTTTGAGTGTAGCACTCAGAGGGAGAAAAAGCCATTAAAGTCTTTGGTGCTTAAGAGCTCATTTGGCTTCTCGATGTGGAGTCTTCTCCTCTGGTGTAAAACATTCTCTGTCTCTCTTGTCAGTGCCAGCGTCCTGCCCTAAACTTGCACTAGACCAGTGGAAGCATTAAATCCTCACTGGCCTGTGGCATGTGTCCAGACTGCTTTCAACAAAAAGCTAATATTCCTCTGCAGTGGGCCAAGCGGCGCATATTCAGCCTCTACCATGTCGTGCCCCTGTAATGGCTAGCATATGGAAAACAAATTGCTAAGTCTGAGATCAGCCACCACAGCGATCGTGGTGCGAATTCTGAGAGCCTGGTGGCTAGACCATGCCAAACACTTGCCATTTCACACACACACACACACACACACACACACACACACACACACACACACACACAGAGGAGTACACTTCTCTAACCACACTCACTGTTATTTATCATGCTGTTTTAAATGTTTTGCTCATTTGTTTCCATTAAATATTTCATCTGCTCTTAAATATTCATTTAACTCTCCTTTTAAATTTTTCAACAGTTTCTCTCTCTCTCTCTCTCTCTCTCTCTCTCTCTCTCACTCTCTTTCCCTCTCTCTGTCTCCCTTTTAGGCTCTGCGATCATACATAATTATTAATGTGCACCCAGACACAGACTGCATAAAACATGCACATGAATCCTTTTTGTCTTTTCTCATTAAGAGATATACTTCAAGTAGCCTAAACACTTCCCACTGCCCCACTTGTGGAAATTGGATAGAGACACTCCCTACCAGATTAGTACTCAAACAGGATGCAGCCTGCTGCTTTAACGAGGAAAGAAAAAATAGATTTTTACATTAACTCAATTTCTTTTGTCCCAGCCCTCCCCGTCTAAATGTTACATTCTTAGAACTGTTAATGCAGTTTAATTTTCTTTTGGTATCAGTTACTTGTAAACATTTAAGCAATTATCTTTTGAAAGCCAAGCCACTGGGGATCTTGCCCAGAGTGGTGTGCTTTCATACCAGCTGAAACTGGGAAATATGTTTGCTTAATAGTTTCCGTGTTATATCCTCATGAATTTACAACTCAATACATCTTGCTGTGTGCACTAGATGAGGAAAAACATCGAACATTTCATTACAGAACTTATTCTCTACTCAGGGAAAGAAAGTTTGCTTTTGAAAAATTTAGCACAGTAACTGCAAGATAGATTTACAGCCCCACCTTAACAGTCAACTAAACATCTCTCTCTCTCTCTCTCTCTCTCTCTCTTGCACATACACCCACAGGTTTCCAAATGTTTGAGGACAGGAAAGCCAGTTTGTCTTTACTGTGCACCAGCAATAAGCAGTGTGAGGCAGAGAACCTATTTTCACTGAGAGGTGACCAGTACAGTCATTCCTCAAATTCAGTGTTTCATATCCATGCATCCTGATTTAGGCATGCTATTAGTCATTTTGCATTGCATTCAAAACAATATTTCACAGAAATATTAGCTACAAAAAATTGTACTAATTACAAAAAAGACACTGCACACTAGGACAGCTTTCTAAATATCATGCACTGTCAGTGACACACTTTTATGTGTACAATGTGAGCCATAAAACTTAGATCATTTTGTTTGCTGCAGATTCCTCAAAGTCGTCCAATGCATTAATGAGTAAATTTGCTTTAGTTAATGAGAAATACAGAACCAGTCATCAAATTGCTGAAATAATTTGCTTCGTCTCGGTACACACAGTAGTAGAAAAAAAATCAGACTTCAAAGACTGCACTGTCCTTTATTTGCCAATAACGGCGCGAATGAAGCCTTCTCAAACATCGGCGTGGGGAGGGATGAAAAGGTACTGTAAACTTTCAATTTAATGGGATTATCTTTTACTTAACAAAGACTAATGATCAGACTGAGTAAACAGCGACGTGTTAATTAGTGATTAGTCGCCGTGTTCCACAGCACACAGTTAAGGTATTACAGAGCATTACGCGCAAAGTTCTGCTTTTATCGCACGACCTAACGTGGCCATCAGGAATCGCAGCGTTCAGATATCTCCAGCTACGCAACGTATTTCATACAGTGAGCCTGCTTTAAACCAAACTATAATTCAAATGCTAACCTACGTTAGAAAAACGACAGCCATATTCAAGGCCCTATATTTCTGTGATATTCGTCCTCTAAACTAATTCTGTGAGTTCATATAACCGTACTTTAAAGCTATTACTCTAACTCACCCTCATCTGGTACTGAATACCAGTCTTCGTCCCGTAAAGGCACTGAGCACTTTTCTTTGTTCGTCTGTCAAGAAATAAGAGAAAGCTTACCACAGTCCTCCCTAATTAGCATACGCTAATTGCTTGTTCTTATCCTGTAGTATGAACTCACCTCATTTGATAATAAGACAAGAATAATGAATTATGGCTTTTATCTTTACATGCAGTTCTTCAGGAGAATGTAATTCATTGTAAGGAATGTTTTAGTAAACATGTTCTTCCGATATGTTTGTTATATGTTTTATGTGATAAACGGAGGGGGAAATGTGGTTAGCAGAGTTAACTGAATTATTTTTAAATTTGCTAATTAAACTGTTCAAGTTTGAAATTGAAATTCGATTTAATTTGTAACTGCGGGCAGGGACAGTTCTAAAGACTAATTTGGGAGTATTCTAAATGTCAAGGCCAATAGGTAGTGTTTGTTAAAGTTCGGAAAACTATGGTTGTACAAATAAATAAATAAGTAAATAAATTCTATACAAATGCATTTTATCACTTGTTTTGTATCCAGGAGAAGCACCTGAAGTGTTAGAAGCAAGATTCATAAAACAGAGGGCAGGAACCATTTTTCTAGAATATATTACATTTTATCTAAATAAGGCTTGTGGAATCTTTAGACCAGCGCTTCACTACACTCATTTACTAATGACTCTTTATCCTGTTTTTGACTTTAAATTTTGATTGCGAAACCATCCTAAGGTGCCAATTCCTTAATGACCAAACGACTTCTGCATGTCATGAAGGCGAGGGCTTGTGTGAGAGGACCGTCTCAGCATTGTGTCTGATAAGAATGAAACTAGTCCCTAAGGTTTATAATCCTGCTCAAATATATGTAACAAGCTAAAATGCAAATAATCAGTTCTATGCTAATTACCACAAGGTCTGCTCTCATTACAAAAATAAAATAAATTAAGTTAAAAAATAGACAGCGGTTAACATGCAAAATTTGACTTTTTTTGAAATAACCTAATTCAATAGGCCTACCAAGTTTTGTTTTTTTTTAAACACGCCATGATTTAATTTCCTCATATCATTGCGGACATGATATAGAGTGTTTCTCAATTTCTGACAATAAAATTGTTATTTCTTGAAATGTAATTTGACAGAAATGGACAGTTTGAACAAGACTGTCGTTAAATATTTTACTTGATAATCTGCTGCCATCTAGTGGACATAATAGGTGTCTTCCGAGTTTGTATTGAATCCTCAGAGCACGGCAAGGCCTCCCTGTTTTTTTCGGGGGACAGTCTTCAATGAAGAAGAGCCGACCATTAAAATAAAAAGTGCCCGAGAGGTATACTTACAATGACATTATTCTGAAGGGTGAAATACTTCTCTCAGGTCATGTTGGGCCATTACGAGAATTTCAACGTATCCTTTAAGTCATTAAACTTTGGCATTTGGCTGGCTTAGGACGACATCGATAAGGATAATGCAGATCTAATTCAAAACCTTTGCAAATAGATTCAAGCAGAGATGTTGCATTCGACATTATTTATTAAACTGTTTGACTATCTGGTGATGAAATAAAGGTTCAAGGACACAACTGCCTCTTTGACGAATGAGCAAAGAAAAGTACAAAACAAATGGAAGATGCCCTTGCCTTGTTTAACTCTAGTTTACCTCAGAAACCGTGAAAATGTTTTCCTCAGTTTCCATTAGTCCTCAAGTAAACTAGCACAATGCAGTGATGGGTCCAGCAACGCCTTAATCTGATATCTTTTAAGAAAAAGTGGATGAAACCGTTATTACGCCACATGCTTAAAAATACGCTACAAAAGTTGTGCCATGACAACCACTCATCTGCTTAGCCCTCATACTCTACGACCATTCACACGTTGCTTAGTTTCCCAATCGGTAGATGGCAGCAGCCAAAAATGTGTAACGCTCCACTCGAAGGAGATGACGACGTGTTATGTGAGTAACGGAGAGAGGAAAAAGACCAGTGACAGATTGAGAAACTGGACTGGAGGAGGTACCGTGTAACGGAAAGTAGCCGGTTATAGTCGAAGTTATGTTGTTCATAATGGATCTGAGTTTTTGATTGATCGCAGCGTTAGTAACAGTGAAAACATTTGTGTATGAAGCGGCTGAAACGTCTGGCTCCAAAAATAGCCACTGAATTGCTGCTTGCTGGTCCTCTACAATCGATATTAGTGCCCAAGTAGGAAGAGGAAGGAAGGAAGGGAAAAGCAGACTGCGCACAACTGGGCCACAAAGCAGGGAAGTTCATGGAAGCGCTGGTTTGCTAATATAGGGAAAAAATCTGAAGATTACATAAACCAAGTAACTTTATCCTCAGTGCAGAAACTGTTAAATCGCTTTATAAACTAAACAATGTCATAGATCGTTTATTAAAGTGTTATCTCTGTTCTTGTTTTGGAAATTGTACGAGATAGCCCATTTCTTTGTTTGTAACGTTACCCCGTTGCATTAGTTAGTAATTAGTTCGCTATCGTTTTTTCTGCTCTGATATAAAAGTTAAGGCCGTGACTGTTCCGCTCTCATGGCAACAGATGTGACTGAGAGTGAGGGAGGGTTAAGGCAGAATGATGAAAGCGATATGACTTTGAACAATAGCTGCCCAGAATCAGACACACCCAGGACATTTGAGACGTCTGAAAACAGTCCAAGAATTAGCCCCTCATCTTCAGTTAAATTAGGTGAGGAAGAACTGTCTGAAGACTCGACTCCTCAGGCGACGGTTTCTGTGGAAAACGGGGATGTTAGTGCGCAACACAATCCAACCAAAACAGGAGACCCGCCACAGGAAACGGAGACCTCAGACAATGGACAAAAACAAGAACAGACGGAGGTGCAAGCTTCAACTCCACTTGCCGTTGCTCAACCACAATCTTCATCAGTAGATCTAAACGGAAGGTAATGTTGCAATTATATTGACAAAGCCTGAGTAGATCATGTCATGTCGAGTCCGTTTAACTTAGTCATCATTTTTTTTCAACGTCTGCATGTCAGAACAGATTCAGAACTGCAGCCACCTGTGGGTCTGCAGAAGTGGGCATGACTTTTTTCGTTGTATTTGTTTGCTACAGGTCTTGCAGAATGTAAGGTTATGCTATGAAGTGCCATTTTGATTTTTTTTTTTTTTTTTTGCATCAGTGGTTAGACAAGATGTACTAACATTCTGTTGCTCAGTCAAACTTTCAAAACACACCCTACATACCTCTGATATAAATATTTGGAGTTAGCCCAGCAAACAGTGAAGTGGAACTGATCTCTGAGAATAGACCCATTAGCACCCTCCACTGCTCGCATAAACACAACAGAACCTCAAGGGCTGTTTCATCAAACAAGCATAAAGGTAGTCTCAAGTTAAACTGCACTGAATTTGATCTGGGATATAGTCTTAATCCTTTTCTACAAAACTAACCTTAGAAATCAAAGAGACTTGGGGAAATGGAGTACCACAAACAGTGTATGATATCAAGACCTCTCATTACCTGTCTTGACATCTTTTGTGTTAAAACTTAGTATTGTGTGTCTGGAGTTTAAAAAAAGGAAGGATGGTGTTGAAAATTAGAAAAAAAATAGCTTTTGAGATATCGTGACTGTGAACACACAGACAGCATGGTAATTAGCTAGCCTGTGTGTAGGTCTCAGTGTTAGTGTCAGTCTCCTTTTGAAATAGACTAACAGCTGGTGAATGAATGACTCCTTTTTGCTTCATTCATGAATGCAGTGCTGTAAACCAAATCAATTTCCAACTGGAGTCACAGCCACACTGAAGTTAATAAAGATATCCTCTTTTGAAATTGAAAGGAATTATGTTTTGGGCATGTTAATGCAGGATGTTGAATGAAAGGTTAATTTTCTTGCTTGAATTCTTATCGGTTATTTATATATTTTTTTGTCCAGTTGTTCTGCATTATTGCTTTATTTTCACTGTGGCAACCATTGTAATGATTTTAGCCAAGGGTGTTTTGCTCCCAATGTTTGCACAAAAAGATTTTTGAATATGTAAATTGAAATGGCAATATTGACAAAAAGCCCTTCTTTACAAATGTTAAAGCTGTGAAATTGCTTCGGTTCCAACATGAGCAAGTTTCCTGTTCGACTGATAAACTGATCTCTGTTTTCAAGCAGCAGGGCTCCATGTTTTATTCTGTACTGCAAAAATGTCAACCTGAACAGTCTGACTGTGAGAAGAGTCTTCCTTGTTTGTTTTGTGAAAAACAAGGTGCCTCATAGGACCAACAGGACTCATAAAGACGGAATATGTAATAGATGATAAGCCAGTTGTGTCAAGAATGCTTTGAATATTTGTGTGTCCAGGAAGGCAAGCACATTAGTACACAGGATTAATGCATCAAAGAGGCTTTGTATACTATACAAATTCCAGAGCACATGAGTAGTAGTTTTCGGCATTGCATTAATTCTTGTAGTGTGTGTGTGTGTGTTTTTTAAAACCGTATGAGTCCTAATACTGTGCTGCTTAGCATCTTACATGCTGAAATGTGACAGACAGTGTGTACAGTAGATGCAGACTGGGCCAGAAACAGGTTCAAATGAATGTCTCACTATTAATAAGGCAATGACACCCTCAGCTACAGAGAGTCAGCTTAAACCTGCTGATGTCTTGTTTGAAACCATTGGTTGTAGCTGCCTCTCACTATTTTTTTTGGACTTTGGTTTCCTTTTCTTGTTTTTAATTTGAAGGGGAATGTTGTATGTGAAAAGAAAGCGCTACATTAATCAAAGTAGTTGTCTAAAGTTGTGTTTTCTTTCTAAGTTCAGTCCTGAGGACCCTCGTGGCACTAGACTTTTATTTAGCCCTGCACTGATGCACCTGGTTCAACCAGTCATTGGCTCGCTCACCGTTGGTCACTCTATGTCAGACATCCTTCTGATGAGCTCCAGGCCCTTCTCTCGGGTATTCATTGGCCTCCAGTAGTCCACAACTGGTCCTAGAAAATATGTAGCTTTTGTATGAAATATGTACTTTTTTCTGTAATCCCAAAATAGTCATATTCTCTTTAAAGAAATAAAAACGATGTGTCGTTGTTTTCATTTGTCTGACAGTCTTGAACGCCAAGAATCAGTGGCCACTACAGAAGCGCGACTCAGAATGGAGGGGGTGGAGCTTAAAGAGGAGTGGCAAGATGAAGATTTCCCAAGGTATCTAAAGCACCTGGCAAATTAACTGTATTATTTCTCATCTGACTCTACCACAAACTAGCATTTCTGTTATTTCCTTTAAGATCTTATGACACTATGTGTTCCGGTCTAATTCCTGAAAAAAGACACTTGAGTGCTTGAGTTCATGTTTCATTTTGTTGTTTTAGTACAACACGGAACCGCACATGTGTATAGTCAAGATAATTCTGAGGCATTTTGCATAATTCTCATGTTTACCATTTCATGTCTATCATTATCATTTCGTCAGCATGTGATTTCAGATGAATTACACACATTAGCAGGTGCTTTCATGGTTTTAAAAATAAATGGGTTTTTTTCGCTGTTGTCGTTGACGGAGATAAAGGCAGATGACATGTTTATTTTACAGGCTAGTTTCATAAACGCGACTTGTGTGTAAACACAAAGTATTTTAATAACTATTTTAATGAAACCTCTGTCATGAAACATGCACAAATGCAAACTCAAACACCACTGAAAGCCCAGTTTACGTACAGGCATCTTCCGTGAACAAGCAGACCTAAATAGAACTCATCTTTTAACCCTTCCTGCACAAAGTTAAATTAAAAAATTACTCGCAGGTCTTGCTATCACCAGCCACAACACAACAAATGATATGTCATCCGAACTACTCAGCATAAATCCTTTTTAAGCGTGACTCCTATAGCTGGGATCAGAAGTGGAGATGTATTGTGTTCTGGGGATTTATTACAGTGAATATGATACAGATGCTGCGTATATCCAGGGAGACCTGTAGCATGTGTTTGATAACTGTGTTGTGATTGTTGCTAGGCCTTTACCTGAGGAGGAGGAGGAGGATATTCAGCTGGATGAAGATCTCTTTACTGGCACATCTGAGGAAGGAGAGCCTGGTACTGCCCATAAATGGACTATATCATGCTTCTCTTACCACTAATCTTAGGCCATCTTATCACTTTTGTATGGGTGCAAATAGTATAAAAGTTAGCAAAGCTGGTTCTCTTGTGTTAAGATGTGGTAAATGCAGTTTTACTTTTATGCACTGTATATCACGGTGTGGTCCAAGGGAGCACAGATTTACCACTTGGACGTGGGCAGATTTGTCATCCAAGATCAGTTTCTCTTTCACTGCTAGTCAGTGCTCACTGATGGTCAAGTGTTTTTGGGTATTGTTGCCCAAACAGCAGTCTCCTCTCAGCATGTTAGGTGACTCCGTGATTTTTCATGAATAGTGGTGTTAAAACATGTCATTAACAGTAACACATGTCGTAGTTGAATATGTGAATCATGAGTAATTTTGGGAGGAAATTGGATTTTTTTTTTTTTTTAGACTGCAGTTTTACTGCAACTTAATGTTCCATATGTCAGATATCTAAGGATACAAAACTGTATCTGAAGCACACATTCAACCGTCTTATTCTCAAAACATTTGCAAACCTGTTGCTCATCAAGCGTTTTTGTCATTTGCACTGTAATTCTCCTCAGTTTCTCAGCGGTATGGAGCGAACAGTACCAAGAAGACTAAAAAGAAGCTTCTAGCACCGGACATCAGTCTGAACCTGGACCGCAGTGAGGGCTCCATCCTGTCTGATGAGCTGGAGGAGAGCGGAGAGTTAGACCTGGACGACATGGACACACCCTCAGACAACAGCAATGAGTTTGAATGGGAAGGTAAGACGAGTAGTCCACAAAAACATTGAGTTTTTCTGTTTTCCTAGTACACAACTGAGTCTGACAAACGACAAAGCCTCTTTGGACCTCTTTTCTATGCCGTTTCTCATTTTCTTGGTCAGCGAAATGTGAGCCACATAGCTTCTCCATAGAAACCCCCGGGACCAATGTTTCCTAAGGAACTCTGAACTTTATTCACTCCAGATAACCAGTATTTTCATTTATGTCTGTGTTTTAACTGACTTTGCAAACTCACATCTCTGGATTCTTGTATAGACCTTTTCCCTGCATGTTTGAAGCCAGGTTTTTACAGGAACAGATGACGTAAGTGCTTTAAAATGGTGTTGTCTTGTGTGTTTTGTGTCTCCACCTTGCTGCGTTCTTCTGTCTGTGCTGGAAGGATTATTTCTGTTGAGGGTTTGGGAACAGGTCCTAGGCCCCCACTGCTTGGTAAGGTTTTATGGGGCAGTTCCTCATTGCTCCCCACCCTCCTTCGCCCTGTTCAAACATCAATCAAATCAGTGCCAACAATTTTACTTTTGAGTTTATTTTGAAATGCCTTCCATCAGCACTGCCAGTAGAATCAAGTTTTGTTTGTGTTTTTTTGTTGTTGTTTTTTGGGGTTTTTTTTCAGTGTGTCATGGTTGGTGGTTACTTTCCCTTTATTTATTTATTTTTTTAATATTTGACACATTTTAAAGATTTTAATTTTGTTTTTGCATGTACCACTCTGTACATTTTGCTCTGATCAGTGTACATTAATCAGTCGTGTTTCAGCGCATACGGACAGACACGGGAATTCCTTCTCCTGTGGGCACTGTTGTTGCAGTGTTTAGGAGAATGTAATGTTAATGTCAGTAAAGCTTAGTTTACCTTTCTTGTTCAAATAATGCTCTTGCTATGGTTTTAAAAATTTGAGTGGAAAATGGCACATAATTAGAGAGAATTTTTGTCTTCCTCCACATACCTTTTTTTTATTTTCGTTTTTTAAGCCACTTTGCACAACTGACACATTGCTCCAGAGCACTCTCTCTCTCTCTTTTTGTTTTGGTTGTTCTACCTCAAAAACATTTCAAAAGTCCTTGACACTTGACAATAACTTGATAGTAGTGTTCTAAATCTTAGATTAGATTAGAAATCACCTTGACACTCGACACTAATTTCATAGTTGAGAGTTTCTAAATCTAGATTAGATTAGATTAGATTAGATTCAGTTTTATTGTCATTGTGCAGAGTACAGGTACAAAGCCAATGAAATGCAGATCCAGTAAGACAAATTCTTTTCATACCCAGGCATTTGGTGACATAGATTACAATGGCTTCAGTCATTTGGTGACAGTCATTTGGTAAACATAAGTAACACCACTGGACTAAGAAGAGGGAGCACAGTGTTGTAGAGCTTATGTCTGTCTGTCCGTTTTGTTTTTGTGTGACGTTTGAAATCATCCTTCCATTCTGATTAGCGCATGCATCTCCACTGATATTCTGTTGATTTTGCGATGTATGGCAAATTTACCAGAGAATTGTTTATGAACCAGATTTACACTGTGAATATGGGATATTGATTGTGGATGTGAATTTGTGCTTTTGAAAAATTGTTATCAAATGACGCAGGTGTACCACCTATTCAGAAGAAGACTTTGGGGGGGAAAAAAGTGTTCAACTTGGAGCTTTAACACAGAATTGATTTGGTTTAGTTCATATGTGACACTAACGCAATATAAACCCCAACTGTGAATTTCATGGTAGAAGTATATGGTTACTGTATATAGTTTATATAGTGTATAGTTTTAGTAATTAAAATTAGTCCATTCTCAGAAATGCCATCAGGCCATAGCCAAAGGTAAAAAAAAACAAAAAAACAAACCATACAAACACACATGCTTGCATACACTCACACACACATCCTGACTGTGGAGCTGGTCCTCTCTTCCCTGCTCAGACGACCTGCCAAAGCCAAAGAGCACAGACCTGCTGCAGAAAGGCGTGGACTCGGTCCGTGAATTTTCAGCGGCGGAGGAGAGAGAGGAGGGCAGACGTTGGAGAATCTTCCGTATCGGTGAACAGGAACACAGAGTGGACATGAAAGCCATTGAGCCCTACAAGAGAGTGATCAGCCATGGAGGTCAGTGACACCATTCTGCTTGAGAAAACGCCAGTGTAACATACTGGAGTTTCTGGATTAGCATTCTCAGATGTGTAAAACCATAAACATCTCACGTGGGCTGATTGCTGGAAATTAAACCTAAACCTTTACATAACCTCTGCGATGTGTTACTGCCCTGTCTCACATACGGTCTACTCTCCGGAGTGAAAGAGAGTGTTTGCCAGGGCTATGGGAGTAGGACACTGGCTTTATCACAAGCTAACTTGGTTCTGCTGCAAAAGAGTTAACTCTAGTCAAGTGTAAACTTCAGATGTCCTTTAAAAGATGGCAGGGTTTTGAGGCTGGCTGAATGCTCCAAGATAACAGTGTGAAAAAGTGAAGTTGAATATGTCATGAGGACGGTTAAAAGGTTTCACATTTCTCAAGATCTACAAAATTTGGATGTAGTGCTGTGACCAGGACTGTTACATTCCTAAAAAAAACTCTCTCCCCTCCTTTTTTCTTAGACAGCAGCTTTATTAACATGATCATCTTAATGAAATTTTACATCTCTCTCTCTCTCTCTCTCTCTCTCTCGTCACTCTTTTTCTGCTTTTTTGACACTTTCTTTCTAACAGCTCTTTGTTTTTGGCCTTCTCATGTCTCAATTGCTTTCTTGTTGCAGCTTTAAGTATGTTTGTTTCAGCATGTTTAGTTATATTAACTTTTGAAACCAGCAGAAGAAAAAAAGCTAGACATGATGGCATCTTTGCGAGTCGGCTGAAACTTTGTTCCTGTGTTTGCAGGTTACTATGGCGATGGACTGAATGCCATCATTGTGTTTGCCGTTTGCTTTATGCCTGAGAGCAATCAACCAAACTACAGATACATCATGGACAATCTCTTCAAGTGAATTGTTGCTCCTCTAAGTTCTTTTTCATTAATATAGGTGCAGTGTTATGCCAACCTTCACTAAACCCCACCCATGTTACCCACCCCAGGTACGTGATTGGCACCCTGGAGCTGCTGGTAGCAGAGAACTACATGATCGTCTATCTGAATGGGGCCACGTCTCGTCGAAAGATGCCCAGTGTGGGCTGGCTCAGGAAATGCTATCAGCAGATAGACCGAAGGTGAGCCTGACTCAAGAATTACATCATCACGGATTCCCGAAAGTTCAGTTCTTCTCTTGGCCTTTCTCTCTTGTCCTTTCTCGTTCTTTGAATGCCATTTGTCAGTATTATGATGAAGTGATCGATGTTCTTCTCTCTTCTCCAGATTAAGAAAGAATTTGAAATCTTTGATAATCGTTCACCCTTCCTGGTTTATTCGCACTCTTCTGGCCCTAACAAAACCTTTCATAAGGTCAGTTAATGGAATAACATTACAAATTCTAACACATATAATAGAGAACATAACATATTTTCTTTACTTTCAAACAAAAATGTAATAACAGATGCTGTTTATATATAAATATGAATAATATAAATACATTTTTGAACATGCAAATATTAATATTTTCCCTACAGCTCAAAATTTAGCCAAAAAATTAAGTATGTGTTTAGCCTGGCTGAGTTGGCAGAGCTGGTTCCAATGGAGTATGTTTCCATACCAGAGTGCATAAAACAGTAAGTATTCATTTTTCCCTCATTCATGAACCGTTTTATTGGTCTGTTGTAAAATCAACATTTGTAAAATCAACATTTGTTTAGCAATGGTACCTGCTTCTGTGTGTCGTTTAGATAACGACTGACTGAAAAACCAACACTGACAAAACAAATTATGAAAATGATCTCCCAATACATTGTAAGAATACAAGCCTCTTTTTTGTTTGTTTTAACCAAGGCATGTAGAGAGTATAAACTTCTGTTAAAAACTGCTTTTGTTTTATAAAGAAAAATATAAAGCCTTAACCCTCATTTTTTCCCCTCTGAGATAAAACCAGATCTTCTCTTCAGTACCATTGCTGAGAAACTGTGTTTCTGAGAGCATATGTCTTTTTGTGGAACTAGTTTTACCCATTTTAAATATTCCAGAACGCCTCTTCTCTCTGGTCGTTATCACATTGATCAAATGTGTTAGCGCGGCAGTTGTGTTTGTTTGCCCGGGTGCTTGCGGTGGTATGTTTCTTTTGTTTTACTGTACTCTGCTTCAGATGGTTATCTGCTGTTTGGCTGTTCAACTTTCAACATCTCCATTCCTAACACCTTCTTCCTTACCCTTCCTCTAAGGTTTGACGAAGAAAAAAATAGGAAAAGACGTAAAAGGTACCTGTATGCTCTCCCCAGGGCTCAGTCCAGGGTTTTGTAGGCCTTTACAGCATTGCACCAAACTAACAAGTCATTGGACTGGCCTTGAACAACATGACTAAACTCCTCACTTTGCACACCGCCCCCTAGATTTGGCTTTGAACCTGAAATCACTGCATCACTCCCTCTTCCGTTTGTGCTGCATCTGAGTGCAATCACTCATTAAAATGATTAGTTTTTTGGTTGTTGATTGATTGATTGATTGATTTTTTTTTTTTTTTTTTTTACATGCTAATATGTGATTTGGCACTGCTGTTTACTTCTTAAATCTCATCATGTGACATGCTGCCCTGCCTCCGAGGTCTTAAAACCAATCACATGAACCCGTGTAGTTGTGACCAAACATACCAAAGTTCAGTGATCTGCTGTCAGTCAAAAGCCAGAGGTGGGGTGAACCTGCATCACTTCGTTCCAGACTTCAGTGAGACTTAGGCTCAGTGGCAGATGTCAACGGGCATCCTTTTCATTAATGATTGACCAGTTTCCATCTGAACCCTTTTAATTATACATGAATGAAGATTTTTGTTCTTAGGCAGATTTTTTTTTTTTTGACAAACTTACAAAATGTATGTTAAAATTGTTCTCCTGTCCCTGATATCTGTTCTTTATGATGAAAGGAGACAAACTGCACTCCTCTTCGGTGCTCTTTTATGAAGTTAGGTCTCATTTCTTAGGTAAATGTGACCGCTATCTCTATGCAAAAATCACATTGGGTAATTGACTTTAGATTATGTTTTTACCATCAATGGGGATATTTAGTGCCTAAAGAACAAATGTACTCAAAGTGAACAGGGCAGATTTGATTAGAACATACATTTATTTCATTTACCATTAAACAGATATGGATGCTGAGGGCCTATTCACTCAGTGGCACTGTCATTACTGTAAGTTGGTAATGTATGTGAATGTTGATCTTTCACTTTGTTTAAGGGTTTAAGTCACAAGTGGTGCATGGTGGCTCCACCCCCCACCGCACGCACACACACATCACCTGGGGGATTTGTCTAAGCCTCCAGACATGGCTACTGCACACATTTCCCTGCTAGCTGCATGTCTCTCTGCTGATCACCTTCACTGTGTGTTTGTACAAATCACTCACTTCACAGAGCATGTGGTAATGCGCAGACTAATGCTGAACATAAATCCAAACGGTATACGTGTTGTTTGCTGACCTGACAGTACGTCAGAGGGTTTACGTTCTGGTTTTATCAGGTTAAGGGTGAGCAGCCTTGTTGTTGCTAAGCCACATGGTACACTGGTTTTTGCTCCAGCTCTCCTCAGACAAAGCTGATTGTGAGAAAGAGGAGTATGTGAATAGCAGGGTTAGCTGAATGGGATTAGAGGAGGAACAAAGCCTCCATACTATAGGCTTCTGCTGGATGGGTGTTGTCTAGTCAGATGGTAAGTGAACTTTGTAGTCAGATGGTAAGTGAATAGAGTGTCATGTTCAGTTTAGTGTCTTTTTCTCTCTTTCTTTCCTTTGTTGAGAATTGAAAAACTAATCCACTTTTTCATTAGTCTACTTTAAAGAAACATGAATCTCTGTTAGATGCCCTGGACAGAGAGGATTGTCTGGGTAGAGGGGATATATCTGTTTTTGTTTCCCTTGTAATCCATGAAAAGCACTGTTGGCTAAATCACTTTTTAGATACTGAGGAGCAACTAAATGTTAAAAAATTACAAATATTTCATTGACACTCTTGGTGGTTTTGTATTTTGCTTGGCTTGGTGTGTGTGTTCAAAAAGCAATTTCATGTCAGTCACACACTCCTTTTTGACCAAACAGACTCTCTGTTTGAGCTTTTAAATATTAGATATGATTTACCACTGTTTGGGTTTTTAAATACTAGATATAATTTGCAACTGGTCTAATGCTTCTCTCAGAGTATCAGATCATAGACAAATGAGATCAAACAAACATTGTTGAACATGCCTGCTTTGTCTGCTTCACCATGTTGGTGATAACACACTTTTCTAATTAGATCAGTAATTAGGAACACTGATTTGCTGACTGGAATAGTCTGACCTTTTTTTGTCATTATTGTTCTGTTGCAGGATTGACCAGGAAATGCATGGAAAGGTGGAAATTGCAACTGCAGCTGTACCAGAGTGAGGAGGACCACAGAAGCAGACAGAGAGAAGACTGCTGGGACAAAAAAAATCCTCAGTGCATTTCTCTCTGATAGAGAACATGAAATCTCACTACGTCTGAGAAGTGCCTTTCTACAAACATTTGCCTGTTACATTGTGAAACCTTCTTGTTTTGTTTTGATGTTTTTGGCGGTTGTATTAACCAAGACATCTGATTGATTGCAAATCTCAAAATGCTCAGCTTGAAGTATTTTTTCGTATAAACCTTTTTATGCATTTACTCAAACGTAGCTCTTCCCACTGTTGCCATAGTTACTGTCATATCCTGCCTGTATGTGCAAGGCACTCCGATTCAGATAGTTGATGCATGTTCATCGTTACATTTAAATATATATTTATATCTGAAAGGTCATAAAGGAGAGAGATTAATATATTTTTATGGTTGTTCTGATTGGAACTTTATTTTTAGGTCTATAATATGTGTGATTATTGTGTCATATTGCGGCAAACCTGTTAGCCTTTTATTGCTGAATGATGTGTATGGGTTGTGCATGCTGAAGTACTGGAGTGTCATGTCAGTGTCAAGAGAATGAACAGAAACCATGAAACAAACCAGTTCAACACAGACATTTAGCTCAAGCCTGAAAATAATTCACAGCGCTTCAGTTGTACTGAATTTCACATTTGTAAATGTTTTTGGGGGTTTTATTTCTTGAAAGTAAATTTACACACACACATACATATAAACGAGTATGTCTGTTTACAGCTGGAGAACAGTCGGCCACCTTGAGAGTTGTCCTTTGTCTGGTTGCCTGCATCTTTTGTAGTTGCACAGCAACATGATGGTTAAGCAATGTGGCAGTTTTTGAGCAATTTAAGATTATATCAAATTTCCATTAAACAATATGAAAATCATTCTGGAGCATCAAAATTAAAATGACACTGAAATGTTTTCTGCATGTATAGCTATGGTCTTTGGTTTTTCTTTACTCTTCAGACTCAGGCCTCTTGATCTTTGTCAACTACTGCCTGATAGTCATTGTATACCACCCCTGTGTAAAGCCCACAGACATTCCTGTCCTAGGAAGGTATTTACTTACACCCACCTAAACACATCCAAAACAGTCAACCACAGTTATGAGTGAAACCTTTAGTTTTAGCATCAGCTCTGCTGTTGACTGTATAGGTCAAAATGCCGTTAGTATCATGGCGGCTGCTGTTGTTTTCGTCCTGGTCCAAGGTATTTATGTTCAAAAGACGATAGGAAAAAGATGTAGGCTGACCGCATCCTGTCATGACTGTTACTGCGGTTGGCCTGTAGGTATCGCCTGTTTGATGCCTGTGTCTCTCAGATGACAGGTGAAACACGCCTCGGTCAAAAATAGTTGGGTAACATCTAAATGTTTTAGGCAGTAGGTGATTTGCAGGGGGATGAGGGGGGGATGCCATCCCCCTTATTAACATAATGACCAAAATGCATCCCCCATATTAACCTGCCATCCCCCTATGTACTCTGTAGAGTAGTGTCAGTGACCATTGGGCCATGCCCCTGTTAAAAAATAAATCACCTATTGGTTATATGGTTTTTACAGGAATTCACACTGGGGTTGACAGTGTGCCAGACTTTTTTTAATCAGCCGCAATATCTGTACTTTGTACCTCAAATGATGTGAACTCAAGGTATCCAACACCGCAAAATGGTTGAAAGATGACCTCATTTCACATAGATTTAAATTATTTCTATAAAAAAAAGAGAAAAAGTCATTATTTAACGAGAAAAAAAACATAATATTTAGGAAAATATTTTACCAGCAACCAACAAAAGGGGAGAGAGGACAGTTTCAAGATTCAAGAACTTTATTGTCATTGAGCAAGCACAAGGTCATGCCCAGCTGTTGAGAGAGACTGTGACTGTTACTGCGGTTGGCCTGTAATGGTCACTTGTAGATGCCTGTGTCTCTCAGATGATTGGTGAAATGCACCTCGGTCAAAAATAGTTGGGTAACATGTAAATGTTTTAGGCAGTAGGCGATTTGCAGGGGGATGAGGGGGGAATGCCATCCCCCTTATTAACATAATGACCAAAATGCATCCTCCATATTAACCTGCCATCACCCTATGTACTCTGTAGAGTAGTGTCAGTGACCATTGGGCCATGCCCCTGTTAAAAAATAACAAATCACCTACTGATTATATGGCTTTTACAGGAATTCACACTGGCGTTGACAGTGTGCCAGACTTTTTTAATCAGCCACAATATCCGTACTTTGTACCTCAAATGATGTGAACTCAAGGTATCCAACACTGTAAAATGGTTGAAAGATGACCTCATTTCACATAGATTTAAATTCTATAAAAAAAGTCGGAAAAGATAAAATATTGCTCTCAAACTGACTGGGATTTCAAACAGTGAGTATGACAAAAATTACTAATTGAAATGGATTTAGTAGGAATATTTCAAGACAAAATGTCAGTGTCTGAAAACATCTACAGCTGTTTAGATACTTCTCTTACTACCATAAATCCATACAGATTTTGAAGCAAGACAAAGCGATTGTCATCTTAAATTTGCTTCATTGCAATACATATCCTTTCCTGGTACATAACACAAAAAGGACTTTTCTTCACGTACACCTCAATTAATCATGAACATTTGTCTTTCAGCATTGTAGGTAATCTGTTGACATACTAAATGTAATCATTGTTACACTTCTGTAATGGAACTATAAATTGTCCCACTGTAGTACAGTATGTAAATTTCTCTCAAGATATATTCAAGTTTCCTTTTGAACAATTCAATGTATCGGTGCAACCGAGGTAATTTACACACATTTTCCAACGAGTCAGAAACCATTCGGTTTAAGAACATCCTTTAAGCACTTTCTTTGTAACTTTTTGCCAACCCAACTGTCTCTTTTGCTTTTATGTTAATTTTAGCACAGCAGTTTGCTTTCTTCAATTGTACTGAATTTCATGCTTGTAGCCTACATGTTTTTGGGATGTTATTTCTTGAAAGTAAACCTTTAGCACAGTAGTTCGCTCGAGAACTTTATAAACTCAGTGATTTTGATTTGATTTAGATTGCTTTGTTTTTGATTGCTAAAACAATGGAACGCAACGGCAGCTCAGCAGACTAGTGATGTGCGGGTCAAGGATTTTTAATACCCGCACCCGCCCGACCCGCAAAATATGCGTTAATCAACCATCCGAACCAAACCCGATCCACAAACCGCCAACTTTAGCCTGTATAGCGATGGCATCCATATAGAGTAAGAGAGAACGTTTTCTTATTTAGTGGACGTTTCAAAAAGGACAGACTCGTGTAGACAACAAGGTTTTGCACGATCCATAGGCTACAACAAAGTTAGCAGTGTTGCACGTTTGGGGTCAATATCACCATAGAGTGCCTTTCAACCCTCACAATACACATTTTGGTCATACTTCCCCATTACCGTTATGTCTTATCATAAATGGTAGACACTCAACTTGTAGAAATATAGATTAGTTGAGCTCCCACACATATTTTCAGGTAGTTAAGGGCAAATAATTGGAGAATAAACTATAAGATATGTCCACCCTGTCATGGACATATACAATACTGTTAAAGATGTTTTCATTGCAATATTAGGATAAAAAATTACATTATCTGAAAGATATGATATCCCTTTCCTAAACAGGATTATTTGTTTGCTCTTAAATTATAAATAATTAAAATATTTTTTGGAAACCATTTGTTTTTAAAGAAATCCATACAATTCATACATTTGTTTTTTTAATTTGGAGAAAACTTTGATATTTGGATGCAGTTTTTTATTTGCATATTATAGCCGCCACTTAGCTGTTGAACACACTAGATCATATATACAGATATTTCACACTATGATTGAATTATTATGTAAAAACATCAAGATGACAGGACCAGTGCATGACAGGGTAGACTAGCACATGACGGGGTGGACAGATAAAGCCGAATACACAAAGCGTGACAAAATATGAAAATGGAACATTTATTCAACTGTTAAAATGGGTACATTCTCAGTCTATTTAAAATAAATAATTTCCCCCTTGCTTATTCATTTTAGAATTTAATTTATTTGTAGGTATAAAAATGTGATGATTTACATAAACACACATTCTTGAACACATTCTTGAAGAAGTACACCTTAAAAACCTTTAAAAGTCATGTAAACACCAGAGAGAACAGCTGAACACCAGCATGAATTCCTGCTCTCTGGCTCATTTCAACTGCTCTTCTACATACTTCCATGAAGCCTTGTCTACCTGTACAGAGCGTTTATTGAGGACTTGTGGCTCTGGAATAAGACAGAGAATCTGTTGATGTGCATGTCGATTAGGCCAGAGGAATTTGTTTATCCTGTTTTGGTGCATACACTTAACCATTATATTGTGCTCTTCCTCTCCAGTGATAATGCCAGGATAGGCTTCATCATCATGATTCACCACACACCATTCTCCAATGTGTTTTGCCTAAATGAATTGTGGATGCTGTCTGGTTTCAGTTGTGCCATCAGATGCAAGGAAAGTGTTATCTTCTTCGCTTATAGTTGCCTCCATTAACTGGTAACAGGGACATTCCAACATATCTGCCTCTCTCTTGCAGAGACATGTGATGTCCCGGTATTTGAACTTGCCTGGTGACACACTTAGCACCTGATGCACCTTCATTTTTCCTTTTATTGGAGCGATGGCAGGTATCTGATGTGTGATGAGAGGAGAGATGAAACGATATTGAGAATTCAATGACATCACAATATATTTATTTTAACAATGAGTGGATGAATAGTTGTGGGAGATTATAGGATTAGGAGACTTTACATCCAACAGCATTGTGGTACCATATGCATTTGCCCAACTCTTGTCTTTACAGATATATACAGATATATAACAGTTTAGATATAATAATATGAAATATGATTCTAGAGGTAAGTACAATTACTAATGTAAAATATAATTCCAGTTGAAATTCTATATGCAGATTTAATAACTATTCCCAGGGAGCCTATTTGGTAAGTATCATATATAGGTGAGTATTATATAGGTGAATGTAATCAGTAAATTGTTTGGCTAAGAGTTATGTTTCATTCATTTATTTCCATCCTACATTTATGCAAACCTTGAGGGCCCTGGCTGTGGTGGACTTTCAGGACTTGGGGGGAGGAGTCTTCAACCTCACCATTGTGCAAGCTTTAGCTCAGCTTTCTTTGCCTCCCTCCATTTTGCTTTCCTCTCTCAGTGAGTTCATTAATTCAATTCTTCTTCCCTGTCTCTCTATCTCTCCTCCATCTCTCCCTTTCTTTCTGAAGGTATGCTTCTCTTCGTTCAGGGTTTGCATTCCGGTGTTCTCTATGTCGCTGTGCAATTTCTGCTGCACTCAGAGGCATGTCCTGAGAAATTAAGACTAATTTAGACAAATATGACTGTGTGTGTGTGTGTGTGTTTGTGTGGCTGGGTCCATGATCAAAGGGATGATAAAATAACATCCATCTAAAAATTACAAATGAACGATATGTCCGCCCTGTCGTGGGCATGTCCCCTTTGTTGGGTCTAAGTGGCTGACGGGGTGGACATTTTGGGACAATGATAGGGTGGACATTTTGAGCTTCAGTTAGCACTTTAGCTTGCAACAAACTGTGTATAGCTAACTACCTAGTCTGGTTGTTAAAGAAAATTTGGTATAGTTAAACTTACGTACTTTGAAAATATTGTATTCTAATAACTTCCGGCATATTTTATGCCAACAGGGTGAACATGCTAAGCTTGGGCAGAGCAAGTCAGCAAACTTATACAAAGAACATTTGTCAATAGGAAGGCCAGTTACTCACTCACCTCAGCCATTGAATTTCCCACCACTGAAGAGAGAAAAAAACTGTCATCGTGATGTCACTAGAGTGGATGGCCTTTTCTTAAAGGGGAGGATTCCCCAATATGACAGGGTGGACAATCATTTAAGGGACACACACAAACTCTTCTTTTTTATTAAATAAAAATATGATGTTATTACCAAGTAATCAACGCACTTAAGTTGAGTAATAACTTATTTAACAGAGTAATAATATGAATACAATTTGGAATTTTATGATTTGACTATATTTTACTCACATTGAAACTGAATGAGCCGTGGATGAGACATAGCAAAATAACATGCATCTTCTTATACAAAACTGAAAAAAATCTAAAAAAAAAAGTATCTAAAGAGCCAAGTAATGCTTTTTAATGAATATAAAAGCTTAGCCCAATATAACAAACCTTTTCATAGTCATTTTTATGTTAACATGGCAAATGAATTATTTATGTGCAGGATACCAAAAGGCACCCTACGGCGATATTGACCCGTTTCGTTTCTGGGCTGTCTCTCCAAACGTTAGCATAATACATTGATTGCAAGGCATGGCCTCTTGTATCTTAGCCTAATAGTGTCTGGCTCTAATACTGAATAAACAGACGAATTGTTCCACACGGTGTTCTTTATTGTTGCACAGCAGCAAAACAAGTAACCCTTCATTGAAGACATGAACTCTCTCTCTCTCTCTCTCTCTCACACACACACACACACACACAAACGATGCATCCTTCACATCTTAAAGGTGAACTGTAACAAAATAGTAGCCCGCATGTATAGGTCTATACTGTCTTTTTTAGCTGTTTGGTTTCACTGTGTATTGAAAGAACGGATTCCACAGTTCCAGGATTTAACCTATTTCGACACGCCATGACAACACGATTCAGGTTTGATGTACATGTCTTATGGTCATCATATTTGTACAGTGCCTCACAACTCAAGCAGATAACGTAGTCTGTAATGGTGTCATCGGACAGGACAACCTGCCCGAATCTCTCCTATATGTTATTTTTTTTGGGCTCACTTTGCGTGCAACCTTAGCATCGTCCGTTTTTAACTTTTCTGATTAAGTCGGCCATATCGTCAGTGGTAGCCTCTTCTTTCTGACCGAAAAAAGTTTTGGGGGTGTATAATCCAAACAAAAGCTACTGATACCACTTAGGGAGAAACTCCTGGGTGAAGCCTATTATCAACACTCTAAAACACATGCACTGACCAAAACCACAATCGGAAACTGATGGTGAAGCTGTTGATGAACTGTTGGGCCAGGCTATAGGCCTGTAAATTACGACCTGGCCTACTGCATTATAAATTATAGTCTGACTGCAGAGAGGTGATAGATGTAGGTTACTTTATTATGGAGGTCCTAAGATGCCATGAATTTACATTAAATTTAGATTCCGTTTTCTCGTGATAACGTGGTACTTTTCTTGTTTTCTCGAGATCTCGACTTATTTATGTCATTATCACGAAATAATGAAACTGTGTTTTCTCGAGATAACGACATAATTAATTCGAGATCTCAAGAAAACAACTGTTTTCTCGTGATAACAAAATAATAGTCAAGCGTTCTGTGCTTTGCTGTATGTCGTTCAGGGTAATCAAGTACAGAAGAAAGAGCAATCGCATGTCAGCGCGCTTTCTCTCAAACTTCTAGAACTGGATGAACCGTAGTATAGAATATGCTGCATTGAGGGAGAGAGGGATACCCGAGGAAAACCTCTCTAGAATGGTGGAGGACAAGGTGACAAGACTGTTTTCTCGACATCTCGAATTAATTATGTCGTTACCTCGAGAAAACAAAGCATCCTTATGTAATGATAATAAGTCCAGATCTCGAGAAAACAAAGTTTCGTTACTTCCTGATAATGACATAGGCCTAAATAAGTCGAGATCTCGAGAAAACAAAGAAAAATACACGTCATCACGAGAAAACGGAATCTAAATTGAGTGTAAATTCATGGTATTTTAGGGCTTCCATACTATATAGCTCGGTAATGCAGACTATTGACAGCAAAGGCATAAGAGGACCTGCACGCTCCGGTGCGTGCGTGTGTGTTTGAAAGAGAGACAGTGACAGACAGAGGGGAAGAGATGGTGGAAGGTGGACAGCCTAGCCTATTGCACGCAGTTCGGAGAGCTTAAAACGCAAAGTCTACTGCACGCAGTGTTTCTGTAAGATATGTGTAACTTAGTCGTAAGCTTACCCGAACCCGCCCAACCCGCGCGTCGCTACAGCTGACCGAAGCCCATTCGTGAACCAGTGGAACAGCAGCATCCTTTTCAAAAAGAGTTAATCGTAACTTTTGAAATTCAGCCTACCACATATTGCACAACATTTTATGCAACTAATAAAACCATTATCAAGAACGTGCGGGGTAGGGGAATTAATAGTAAACTAGATGATAAACCGCTGTAAACAAGTAGCCTTTCGAGTATAGGACACTTTATACTATATCTTTTATAGTTTCTTTTCTTTTTAAATAAATGTGTTTTCAATAATCTGCGTACATTCAAAGTTATTCCGTGCCCAGTATCCGGGACTACAAAGAAGTTATTCAGGAGATGTGTTGGAGAGATGTAGACAAACAGGCCAAGTACTGACTTTTTGAGATTTGCCGTCAAGTTCATGGTTTCCGAGGGAATAAAATGACAATTTTTCGAATAATAGTTATTCACCATAAAGTGCCTTGGTCCATCGTAATTTTTTTTTAAATATAACCTGCATAACCTCGCCGCGTTATCAATAACGTGCGGGAGCCGGGTATTAATAACAAACTTGACGATAAATCGCGATAGACAAGTAATTTTAACATTAGACCACAGGCAACTTTAGATAGGCTATCTCAGCGATTTGTGTGGCAAATACTGTGGAGCCCTCCCTTTTATTTGCTTTCCTCGTCTCTCCTGTAACAGGTTAGCTATTATGAGTTAAGTTCCTCGCTTTTTCTCTCTCCACATTTAGCCTACAATTTTCTGCTCCTCTCTGAGCACATAGGCCTATCGTTTCATCTTTGAACAAGCACAAGATAAATGTATTTTTTCCCCAAGTCTGCTGTAAACACTAACTCTTGTTCTATTGTTCTAAAATCTACATCTTTGATTTTATATTCTGTATGGATTCAATGTGCTGAAATCTGTGCAGGTATATTAAGTATTCCATTAAATGTAGGCTGAAACCTTCGAATAAATTGAATTACATGTAATAGGCTACTAAGCACTCATTCATTCAAGAAAACCTGAGATTCAAGTAAACCTGAGATAAAATTAAGTCCATGAACCACATTTTCATCTTATTATTATTACTATGAATTACAGTACTATCATTGTGGCACTGTAGAAAAACACTTAAATGTAAATTAAAAAAAAAACAGTGATCCTCTGTGAAACACCAATCTTTAAATAAAAGTCCAGTGAAGTTATATTGTGAATATTACCTTCTGATAATGTCCATTCTGTACAGAGCTTTGTGTCTTAGATACAGTTCTAGGCATTTTATTGCTAGATCATCTACTTCTGGGTCAAACTTATTGGCAATCAGGTGATGTTTCTGTAGCATCCATTTCAAGTCTCCTGCTCCATAGACACATACCGCATGTCTGTATACACCAGCACATGGTGGATATGGAGCCCCGTCTTTCAAGCTCCCCTCCAAATAGCTCCACTTCACGAGCCGAGCGATGGAGTTCATGTCCGACATGTCATACTTTCTGTTGGCAGGGTTGGACCCAGGCACAGCGGGCATCCTCTGGAGGGTCGCCCACATATGCTCGTCAGGACTGTACGTGTCCTTCTCCCACTCCATAAACACCTGAACCTCCGCGCTTTGAAACAGGTGCTCCACAAAGTCCCTCGACACCACGATGTAAGCATTGCCAGAGTACATGGGCGTACTGATAGGCGGTGGACTCTTTTTAACACCTGTCCTCACCACAGAGTTTGTGACGTTGTGATGGAACTGCCAGCGACCCTTCTTGTATTCATTTGTGACCTCAGACTCCATACTGTTCTTTCCGTTCAACACTTTGAGGGAACGAACAATCTCTGCATTGGTTTTAATGGGAAAGTCAGAGCCACAGGTGTTGAGAAGGTATCGCCACCGAACAGGTGACTTCAGAAGATCCTTCATGCAATTTAAGTCTGCTTGGACACGGGACCATGAGGCGTAGACCACAGACTCCAGTTTACTGGCCACAAATACATTTGGCAGACAAGACACTATAGCCCTCACAGCTTTCACAAATGCTTCAGAGGACTTTTGGTCCACATGTACACAGTAGACATTCTGCGGAGTGTATATGGCACGCAGGAGTCTTTCAAACATCTCTATTTTTTCATGGATCACCATGGAATAGGCGATAGGGAAATCTCTCTCCTCTTTGCTGAGTGGAACTGTGAGAAACCCTCTTTTTCTGACATAAGCATTGCAGTCTGTGGTGGCGTTTAAGAAGAATGACTCAGACAGAGGCTTCTTCTTGTGGTTAGCCAAAAGACTGGTTAAAATGTTCCTGTCCAGCCCTTCTATGTCTCCTCGAATGATGGCTGAACAACCTTGTAGTTCCACCGGATCCTTTGTCAACAAATGGTCCACTTCCAAGCATTGACTGGTTTTGGAGCAAGATTTCCTTTGACTTCTCCATATCACAAACAAAAGACAAGTGCTAAGAAGAATGAAAGAGATGTTTCTTAGAATTTTCTGTCTCTTGGAGAATTTCACCAGAGCCATGTCACATTAAATCAAAACTTTTTAAATAATTATAGTAATAGTAATAATAATAATTAAGATCAATGTACAGATTCCACATTCACCCTTTAGCGATGTGTAGCGGTCACCACACATAAATGAGGCATGAGCAATCTGACAATTAGCTGGGTATGCAATGTATAAATACAAGTGGGCAGGGCAGCAGAGTTCTGAGAAAAAGGGGAGGGGCTGTGTGATAACTTGTGTGGTCAAAGGGGCATGGCTTAAGTCTCTACAGACGTCACTACACAGAGATCTTGGGCTTTTGAGAGTAGGAATTATTTGTATAGTGCCATAATAATTTTTCCTAAATTTTGATATTCATAGTTGCTCAAAACCCAGAACATTGTCACAGCATGTGAGTGAGTACAACAGAAACAGACAAATAATAGAAAATAATTACAATTATATTGTCATATATATAAAAAGTCACTGAAAATAATGTAATTGTTTTCCTACGGTACTTAAAACTAGGTTTAAGTAAGTACATCGATAAAAGACAATATTGGTTTTGTTTTTGCCCTAATTTGAAAAACTCAATATTACATTAAATATCTCTGCTTGGCTTAAGTTATGCTGCTTGTGCGACACTGAATTCTAAGGCTGTTTTTTGTTTGTTTGTGTTCTAACAGTTGACTAGGACTGTGTTCATAAGGTCAGTGTATGTTATAAATACTTTCTTATGTGTGCTGAGTTGTGTTCAGTTTGGTCGGCAAATTTGAATTTAAAAAAAAATGAGGCAGACACCACAGTCTATTACCCTGAGGGCAGAGATAAAAATCACTTCCTTAAATTTGCCTTAAACTTTGCTGAGCTCATTACTGACAAGGAAGTTTAACAGGGAAACATGTACTGTGAAAAACCAGACATGGGTTGACACTTAAAAAGAAACTTAAAACAAAATGTGAATGTAACAGAAAACAAAATAGCCTGGAATGTATTCTGAGTGTTTGGTTTACAAAATGTTTTATATATTCAAGAACCATTCCTTATAGTAACTGCAGTTCATTGACGTTCAATATCTTCTTTTCTTTTGCAGATTGATTTCATCATTTATATTTACAATGGGGACTTTCATATTCATGTTCAAAATATGACATGAACTGGCCATTGAAACGACCCTCTCACCTTCTCCAAGTTTCAAAAGATATAAAAAAGGTATCAACTACAACATGTTCTAGAACTACAAAAAGTTCTATGAAAACATAGACAAAGATTCTACTTCGTGTTTTATAGACAGTGGAAAGCAGGTCTTATTACCAATGAAGATCTTTTTTGGGGGGGAAAGCGAGGATTCATAGGTGTACAATATGTGTACAATGATTTTTACTGAGAACATAGATCCAAACAACCTGTTATAGCGCCTCCTGTTCAGTTAAAATCATTACATATTAGTTTCTTGTGTAAACTCCACTCAACAACAACAAAGAAAAAAGAGGCTGTCAAATTCGTTAGTGTCTTCATAAGATTATAGTGTGAGATATGAGAAAGATAAGTGTGCTACTGTCACTTTAATAAGGTAATAAAATGTTCTTTTAACATTTATATGTTTACAATTAAATACAATCTAAGCGTGACTACAAAAGTTTTATGGTGGTTTCATAGCCCTATGCTCTATTCAGTTGACTGTATTCGTTGATTTCTTCCTCTTCCTCGGTGTCTGGCTCGTGGATGAAGCCGCAGCGGCGGTATACAGAACCGTTCCTGCTTGTGTACACCACGTCCGATTCCTCTCCACCATCCTCTGGTTCTGGGACACCGTGGGGCATGTGGGGGGCAGGTCTGACTCCCTCGCTGGCCAGCCCGCTAAGCCTCTCGTAGCTTTGCCTCCAGCAGAGCTTCCTGCTGGCTCGAGCCCGCACCAGGGCAAACACAACCAGCGCCAGAAGCAGAGCTACCATCAGAGCAGTGGGCAGAGCCACAGAGGCATGTTGTAGCGCTTGAGAGCTGAGGTTTCCGTTGGCCGTCCAGCCACGGCCGATAATTGGCACCTCCAGACACAAAGCTTTGAACGCAGACAGAGAGATTAGAATTCTGGAATTCTCACTTTAAAGCTAACATTTGACTAATACTACAACAGACACCAAGTATTGTTCAAAACTCATCTTCAAATGTATTTCCGCTGTTTCAAACTAAGAACGCTAATGACAGCAATGGTGAAAAGATAAAAAATTTGGTGAACTTGTTTATGGGGAACTCAATTGCAGTTCTCAAAGATCTCCTGCCATCTATAATATGTTAAGTATCAGCACAACAGAGTCTAACATTCATACGGTAATTAAGACCATGACCACCTGACTCAGGTGGACTTGTGCAGTAAAACAATAAAAGCGTGGAATGACTTCCGTTTAAAGGGCTGGTGTGGGAGCCACTGTGTCTTATGATTCACTCAATCACAAATTGGACAGTTTAACCTTTCCCAATCAAATGGACCGCAAAAACACTCCGCAAGGATTAAACCCTAGACAGAGGAAAAACAGACCAGTAACTGCCGGGTTTTGGTCATTTGTTTTTATTATACCTGAGCCTGTGTCACAGAGACAACAGTCTCCGTCTGCTTCCCTGTCCTGCTCCGCAGACTGGCAGCAACGCATGCAGCGGCCGTCGATGGCGTGAAGGGCAAATTCAGGGTGGCAGGTTAAACAGTGTTCAGGTCCCGCACCAGAACAGTGCCTACACGAGTCATCACACAGCTCACACTCCTCCTGAGACAGTATGAGTACGGTTATGAGCATGGTTCACTTGTGTCAACAAGTTCACACACCTCATTATACGCCATGTTTACAAACACACAAAGACGGGTAATGTCTGCTTGTTTGTAACAGGTTTCCGGAGAGACAGAAACACTGAAGCTCTATTGCTGCTCCACTCACATTCTGAGAGAAGAAACGCCTTTCCTCACATCGTGGATAGCACACACCATCCTGGAGTATGCTGCCCCAGTCACATGTCACACACCCCTGGGGTGTGTTATCTACAAACAAAGACATACGCATGCAGACACACACACACACACACACACACACACACACACACGCACGCACACACGCACGAGAGATGAAGTAATATACACATTGTTTGTAATGTTAAACAAATGTTACACCTGTTGCGATTGCGGAAGAAGCAAGGCCTGCAAACTTGTTTCAGTAAAATGTTATCAGAAGATCAACCAAACGAAACGAATGTTATGCAATAGCAGACAATGTGACTGAACAGCAGAACTCATGGAGAGCCATTTTAACAAGCTCTCAATGTCAGAAAGAGGAACAATGAGAATAATAGCTTTATTGCTTTTATTGATTTAGATGGCAAAACATACTCGTTTAATGTCCCCCATGCTTTGATTTACATTGTTTATATAAATGTTCCAGTGACTGCTGACTGGGCACACTACACACATATTTGTCCTCACTTTCTTCAAACTAAACATATTTGAGCAGCGTGACTTGGATAGTCCCTTTTTGCTGACCTTTTTCTCAGTACTTGTTTTAGAACGGATTTTACCCACTTTAAAGGAACTGAGATGGACTTGTTCAGTTATTAAAATATCAGCAACCTTGTATCGTATATTATGAAATATTATAATCAAATGATTACTAAATCAAATATTTTAATCAAATATTTGAATGCATGATTAAGACAAAGACCTGAATATTGAATTCTCAGTAGTTAAGAGTAAAATGAGTGTGCTGTTGTTAATAGCCGAGACTAAAATCAGTGTGTTTGTGCCATTTGCATTTGTGATACAAGATAATACTGTTTAATAACATGAGGTGATATTATTTAAGTGTTATCAGTGTGATAAAACAGCAACATTAAGCAACCCACAGAATTCCTCACAGCGTCAGTGCGAGCTCAGTCGTCTATGGGCAATTTGAGGCCTGTCAGATTTGTGTTTACAGTGGGTGGTCTCAGACCATAGTCACAGCCAGTGTTCTACTGTTAGATCAGCACTGGGGAAATCTCACTATAGTTCATCCATGGTACACTTCAAGGCTCCACACTTTTGGGTTTTTTTGTTGTTGTTGTTTTTTTTTCATAAGAAATTATCTTCCGTGATCTTTTACAGGTAAACACAGCCCCACACAACACAAGTGTAAATGTACACAGGTTTTCTAATTCTCATCGTGTGCTTATGTAGCTTATCTCAGCTTAACTTATACAAATGCCATATGAAAGTCACACCGGCCCACTCGTGTGACGCTGCCCTCACCTGTCTCAGTGCCGTGTTTTCAATTTATTGCCAGATCGTCTGTTGCATCAACAAAAATATTCATAGAAACAACTGTCTTTAAATTTTAAGTTCAGTAATTTCCTGGTGTTTCCACGACATTTAACAAGTTTTTTAACTTCAGGATTTTTAGGGTTTTTAGGGGTGTTAGGGAAAGCTGACAGTTGTTGAGTGTAACTGAGGGTAAGAGAGACTATACATATTATATACTAATAAATGTAACACACAGGCTGTTAACGTTATAGCTAGATTGGGTTAGGTACCTGTGCAACTGCGGCAGCTGGTGTGGCACTGGGCACATCTTTGGCCCATCTCATAGAACCTTTGTGGGCATCGCTCAACACACATCCTTGTTCCCTCTACTTCTAGCAGTGGAGGCGTACAAGGCCTGCAAGCATCTGGCCCTGGCCCAAAACACTGCTCACACGAGCGGTGGCATTTCGCACAGTGGCCCCCTGCATCGTAGTATCTGTGAAAGAAAAAAGAGCTGTCAGAGTGTAATGTTTTCAGTTTGATTTACTTGTAAAATGCATTTGATTACAATCCCTGTAACTTGCATGGATCCGCTGAGCCTGAATGACAAATGGCATCTCGCTGGTTCTGGATGACAGGCAGACTTGACTGTAATAGTCAGTAATGAAAGACTTTCCTGTTGAGCAGTGAAATGGGCTAATTTTTAACACTGGTTGCCTCCAAGGCAGGAGACTAGTGCAATATTAAAGGCAGCTCCTCTAAATGCCGATACATGTTTTGCAAAGGTGTAGAGGGGCTGAGTCACTCTCGCCTTGTTTGTTCAGAAAAAGCTGGCAAATATGGCTTTTATGGTATCTCTTGTTACGGTTTTGGTTTGTCAGAATTACAAGGTGAGCCTCCAGGATGCTGTTATGACATCAGAGAACAGAAAACAATACCATGTAATGTAATTCAAATACTACATCACCGCCTAGAAAGTCCACAGACTCCTCTTACATGTAAAAAAAAAATAAATAAATACCCACATCCATTCAGGGTTTTGCTGGACAAAAGATAAATGAACCTGAAGTTGTATGTCAGACTATGGTTCGGTTTTTATTTATTTATTTTTTTTCTTACATTCTCAAGTCAAAAGATTTCCTACAAATATGTGAATTACATCACTCAGGCTGTGAACCACTAAGGGAGAAGTGTAGATATGAGGCTGTAAACTTCAAACACCACTCATTAAGTTCAATCAAATATAAAATGTCAAAGTCAACAAAAAGTTTCTGATGTCTCTGAAAGACTGTGTAGGTTATTTGAAACACTTACACTAGGAAAATGGCTATTTACGCTCTCAAGAATTTTGGTTCATGAAATGAATGATTTCAGGGTATTATGAGGTAAACTTAAAATAATTAAGTATAACATATAAGAGCCACATAATTTGAGTTTGTTACTATGAGTTACTATGATATCCCATTTGATACTCCATGAAAAGAAGAACAGCACTGGTCAGTGGCAGCCAGGGGGGCTGTTGTGAGTGTAACTCAGTATTGTGAGCGGTCTTACCCCGTGGGACAGTGGGAAACACAGAGGTGAAGAAGACGGAGGTAGCCTGCAGAGCATCGCAGGCAGTCTTTGGGAGAGGCCCCAATGCATGTGGAGCAGACGTGATCGCACGGCAGACAGAAACCCAACTCAACACCGTCTGCCTCTTCATGGGCACTGTACATGCCCTCTGGACACTCACTCACGCATGAGCTATCTGTAACACACACAAACACACACACACAGAATACACTTGGTCTGACATCAGTTTTCTACAACACACACACACACAGAATACCCTCGGTCTGACATGAACTATCTGCAACACACACACAGAATACACTCACTCAGACATGAGCTATCTGTAACACACACACACACACACAGAATACACTTGGTCTGACACCAGTTATCTACAGCACACACACACAGAATACCCTCGGTCTGACATGAACTATCTGCAACACATACACACAGAATACATTCACTCAGACATGAGCTGTTTGCAACACACACACACACATGCACACGCACACTGGCTCAAAAATGAGCTGCCTGCAACACACATACACAAAAATACATTCTCTGAGACATGAGCCATCTACAACACACACACACACACACACACAGAGTACACTCACTCACACATCAGCTATCCACAACACAAACACAGAGAGTACATTTGCTCACACCTCAGTTATCTACAGCACACACACACAGAATATGCTTGCTCAAACATGAGCTATGTAAAACACACACACACAGAATAGTCTAACTGGTCTACTGTACAGCACAAAGGGGGAGACAAGTCACTGGCAAAGCCTAGTTTCCTCTTTTTATTGCCACACTGGCTGTTCTGCTTTCTTTCTGAAATTTAAACATAATGGAACACACTTTTGTTTAGCCAGTTTTTTCTAAAGTAAAGTTGACACAACACAGCATACTGACTGAGCATCAGTGCGCACTTTACTTTGAAGCAAACAAAAGACTTCTTGGTACAGTGTTCAGAACAACGTCTTTCCTAACAGAAACACACAGAGACAACCAATCAGGCTTGTGGGAAATAAAGTACCAACATACGGTATCCACACAAGGCTGACTCAGTGAAAGGGTTGCAACCAGCAGACGTGTCACTGACACAAGAAATCATCCAGGCATCACTGCTCACAGATCTTCATGATCTGCATGCATCACTGTGACCATATAGCCCACTGTTACACAAACAGAGACACACACATCCTTCTGACTGTGCTGTCACAGGGCTTAGAGACCAGGTAATGACATAGTGACATTTGACAAATAGGTCATTATGACAAATATGTATGTTCTGTTCTGGTTAGATAAAAAAGACTATGTTCATATATATGTGCGCGTGTATGTATATAAGTATTTATACATATATAGCTTAAGTTCTTAAAAAGGAAATAGAGAACAGAGATAAAAAGCTATTAGTCAGACAATAAGTATCAAAGTCTAGCTATACACCTTGTGATTTTTGGCAGAAAGATATCTCTCATGGATTTAAAATTGTGCAGTTTCCTGCACATTTATGTTTTAAGTGGACTTCCAACCAACTGAAGTAGTTCATCTCAAAACTGTAGCATAAAAATGTGACGTACACAGTCACATTTGAAAGAAGAGAGGTACTTTTACATGGCTTAATTTAAAAAAAAGCTGATTAACCATCACCATCTCTATTGTTTAAAATGAAAACTAAAATTGATAAAGAGGGTGTGAGAACTCCGGGAAAAGTGATTTCTCAGAATCAGTTTGTTGAATTACCGGCAATAAAACCCACAGTTCAACAGCACGTACCCAGTCAATCATGGATTCATATGTAAATTTGTGGCAACAGTCCTATTATGAAAATCAAACAAAAGAACAAGTATATATTTCACCGGTGACCTTAAGAGCAGGAGGAAAAGCATGGATCATGCTCCTGAAAAAATGTTGTTCATACATATAAAGCCTAAAAGAACCCACAATGACGTGAATAATAATTTATTAACAGAATTATCGTAAAGCAGCTCCTGGCTACTTGGCTTATGAACCACATCAAACTTTTGTCTTACTTGTTTGACATAATTAGGTTTATGTCTCCAGTTTTTTTAGATTGGTAAGTCTGTACAGAAGTCATCTTCCTTTTTCAGGAAGACCTGCGGACTGGACAGCATTAGGAGGACATGTGCAATCTGATTGGTTATCAGATCACTGTTCTGTGCTTCACCCTACGCTTACACAGTCCATTCAGTGACATGTAATGCAGTTTCATAAACCGGGTCTGAGTTAGCCTCATTCACTTTACGCCTGAGTTTTTCCTTCACAAAACTCACTTCAGTCTACCTTTCAAAGCCTGGCTGTCAATGGAAGCCTCAAAGAGAATGCAGAGATGAAAGCGAAAAAAAAAAGAAGAAGAAAAAGAAAAAAAAAAAGAGGTGTGGCTTATCTGTGTATGTTCGATACCGGTTTAAATGTATAGAGATAAGCTTGACCTCCTTTGTACTGCGGCGAATGAAGCAGACCCTCAAAGAGAAGGTGTAGTGTGTTGACACAGTGAGACAAGAGACTACTCCTTACTGTACAGGAACCTGGGCAGAGCACAGGTCACGCAGTTGTTTGTGTCCGGGCCCTCGCATGACTGACAGTCGCCATGGCATGCCTGACAGGTAAACTGGTTGTCAAGGAGATAGGTTCTGGGAGGGCAGTCCGAGTCACCAGTGACACCGCACATCATGGTGTTAGGATCCAGCACCAGACCTCTCTCACACTGGGAGCACTGGGTGGCCTCAGGTCCTACACACTGGGCACATGTTTGGTGACACTCTGGAAGAGAAGAAAAACGATCAGGGCTTTTAAGTGTCTATTCCAATGTACATCATTTAATTTCAAACACAACAGCTGATTCAACTCAGTCCCTCAACATCAACCTTATTTCACTGAACCAACTCGATCTCTAAATATCAACCTCTTATTTCACTGAACCAACTCAATACCTCAATATCAACTTCTTATTTCACTGGATCAACTCGATCTCTCAACACCATCCTCTTATTTCATTGAATCAACTCATAACCCTCAATATAAACCTCTCATTTCATTGAATTAATAGTACTAGTGAATCCAATCTCCACTGTGGTTTCCTTGGTCCTGACATCTCCCTTGATCGAGTATCTCTGTTGTAAGACAACACTAATACACCTGCATGGACATGTCTTTGTCACAAGTGGTCTTTAATGTATTGAATAGAGTCAACAGAAAAACATGTGTGTGCAATGAATAATTTAATCCCTTTCAGGCTGCACTCATTCAGTCCAGTGGGCTTCACCGAGTCAAGTAAATATTAGCTTTGGAGTTTCCTTTAGAACTGATTTAGCAATAATATTAGCATGACCACAGCTTCTACATACAGAAGCCACACAAGATGTGGGATTCACTGAGCGTTGGTGCTGGATTATTTTATGACATTAGCTTTCAGTTGGATCACCTACATTAACTGTCTTACAGTCAGAACTCAGCATACAGTGTGAATTCCAACCTGAAGCTCTAAGATAAGTTGAACCCTGAGTACAACACATATTTCAGTATGCCCATCCTGTCAATGCACTGCAGAACTCTGGTCTATTTTGAACAAATGCCAAAAAGATGCAGTTAAGTCAAGTAGCCTCTTAACCTGCCTGGAGGTAGTTGTCCATACCTACCGACACAAATATAATTAAGCTGAGTGGCTGCAATATCTGCCGAACTTCAGTATAATCAACATTTGTAAGGTGTCTTTATTTAAAATGAATTACACATGCCTTGCCCATTAAACTTGCCAAGTCAACAGATACACCAGTTGTCCTATGTACATTTCTTTAGAAATACCCATTCATATTAAATTTCACCTTCTGCAAATCTTATCTTTCAAGGATGTTTGCAGATACCTTTCAACAATTAAGGAAGTATAACAGCCAGGTTTTAAAACCTAACCTTGGCATTCGTGCTCAGTAACCTGATAGTATGTGCCAGCCGGGCACTGTTCAGAGCAAGAGCCCTCATACAGCTTTGGGGTCAGGGCGGAGCAGCTCTCACAGTCGTCAGATAGGGGCCCCGAGCAGGTGGCACAGGTGGGGTCACAGGGAACGCAAAGCCCCTTATCCAGGTCCTCAAAGTAACCCTCCGGACAGCTGGCCTTACACGCACCGTTCAGAAGGAGGTAGAGAAAACTACACCCTAAACAGAGGTTAACAGAAACACAATAGTTTGAGAAGTAAAGAATACATTTATTATCATACTCATACTGCACTAAATGTAGCATAAGAATAACAACAATCATCAATCATATATCCACTGAGCACTTGACTTAGCATGGGAAGCCAGTCTTCATTTTTTTTTCTGAAAGCAGTTACAATTAATGAAGAAAAAAGACGATTTGCAATATGCATTTGGGAGAAAAAAACACAATGAAAGTTACGTGTGTAATATGTGTTATTTGTAAGTCGTGTCACTGTTTATCGTAAAAGGATCGTAACTCCTTTCTTTATGGCTGTCAAATATGACACCAGTAATTTACAGTCTATGTCAGCCTGTATGAACAGCTGTTTATTGCGTTATCGCACGAAAAGAGTGCGTTCACTGAACGTGCTCATTTTTTCGGTGAACATGATTGCATCCATTTGCAACTAAAGAACGTGAACTCGAGCATCGTTAAGGTATGCGCGAGATTCGGAATACTCGGGTGCGGTAAAACACAGTGCATGCGCACATGCCGCACTGTAAACAACACTGGCTGTCTTAACCATTTTTTTTGCAAAATGGCCAGTGCAAGTGGCAATTCAGACAACACAGCTGGCGGTACTGCTGAAGCCAGTTCATATGATTATTTGAAGGAGTTTTATGAACTACTCAGTACAGATTCTGACAGGAAAAAATTTTATG
Source organism: Chanos chanos (assembly GCF_902362185.1). Lineage (NCBI taxonomy): Eukaryota > Metazoa > Chordata > Actinopteri > Gonorynchiformes > Chanidae > Chanos > Chanos chanos. The sequence continues at coordinate 37,227,646 of NC_044496.1, forward strand.
CAAATTGTGCCCAAGTCTGAACAAACAAATCTGAACGTCAGCCACATCATCACCATCAAATTTTTAAGTTCCTGCAAGGTGGCCAGGATATGCGTAATCAGTTGTTGCTTTTGTTTGAAGAGTATTATACATGGTTTTTAGTAGGTGAGTAGTGACTACTGAGTGCATTGATGTACATATACATGCACATGAGAAAAAAAAGGAATTTAATTTGCTCTTGCACTTATACATTCATTAGTTATGTATTTTACTAGTGTAAGTATACACAACCAGTGGGAAGTGGCAATGACTGGGGGCTGGGGATGAATGGGTAGGAGGAGGTTCTACTGAAAAAGAGCTTAGACCAGCTAATTTAACAAAAAAAAAGGAATTGTGAACTGGGACTGTGCGCTTGTTCAAAATTCAAAATTGTGAACTATGAATGTGAACTTCTTCATTTTAATCTGCGTGCACTGAACTTTGAGCTAGCTCTTGGGAAGTGTGAACTTGCACAGCACTGCAAACTGATAAGGTTTACCTCATTTTTGTAGCTTTCTATTCCTGTGAAATCTTCTATTCTACTCTTAGATTTCTCAGGCTTTAAATAAATTTAAGTCCTGTAATCTATCAAGTACCACCATGATGAAAACCTTTCTGTTAAACTGATGATCCTCTTCCTGTTGCCTAGTCTGAGTGAGGTCAGGGTCTACACAGCACTCACGGGTGCAGGTCTTGCTGTCTGTGCAGACATCACAGTGGGCGGGGCAGCGTCTGCAGGTTCCATCCTCCGCAGCGTAGCTCCTCAGGGAACAGTTTGATTGACAGACGCCATTCTCCAGGTAAAGCCCCTCTCTACAGGAGAGGCACTGAGCCTTTCCACCATCACAGGTCATACAGAGGTCATCACACATCTCACACTTGCCTTCTTCCGTCTCGAAGAAACCACTAGAAAAGCGAAACAGGATCTTAACAAATCACAGAACATGCAGCACAAACACCTTAGGGATGAGATCAGACTATTCCTCCCACTTGAACCCTGATTTAGTCACATGGTCTTAAAACTGGAAAAATGTAAAAATATAGATGTAATAAACTGAATAATGGTGTAAAAAGAGAGTGCCAGTGCTCTTGGCTCATCACACAGAAAACCCGTCACAAATTCACAGAGAAAGTGGATACAAATGCAGGCAAACTTTAATCCAAAAAACATCAGCCAAGAAATGTTTAATGTTCAACATTCCTTGCCCAGTCTCCTTGTACAGAACAGAAATGTCATAAAATGATCTCTGTTTAGTGTTGCAGTCTTTTCAATCATGTCATAAAAGCAAACCTTTCTGAAACAGTTATTGTGACATAGAATGTGTGATCTAAACCAATGAAATGTGGTCTTTTTCTAGAAATAACTAAATCGGGTTAAAGGACACACGACAAACCACATTTCGTAAGCAATAACAATAAATTCAGCCACCGAAAATGCTCATATTCTGAGACATTTTGAGTTGATTATTTCAGGACAGATGACCAAAATCCAGAACATTCCAAGAAAACCCTGGGTGGGTGGCAAATCTAGTAAATGAACAACAGGCAGGTAAGCAAGTTAATCTGCTAATGATCTGACTGAACAGGTGAGTCACCAAAACAGAGCTATGACCGGCCAGAAAAGAGAGAGGTAAAAATGGAAGCATAACAAAAATAAACTAAATTTTCAGTGAACAGTGACAATGTATCTGAGCAATAATGGTTGAGAAAGTTTCTAATTAAATATATAATAATGACAGCTAAAAACTATAATCATATTGTACTCATATCATATTGTTGACATAACAAAAGCATCTGGCAGCATGAGTAGTCCCAGCGTTTACATTGTGATAACCAATATCTGTTTATCTGCCAAACTGATCACTCTGTTCCATGGAAACATGCACGTTACACATCATTTAATGGGACCACCCCAGAGAATGTTCCAAAGAACTGTGGAGTAAAAGAAGGATGTGCCTCCACCCCATCCTCTTCCATACATCCTTCTCAATTCTTCTGTTGTAGCTTTTGGGATTCCCCTTGTGATGTCTTTGTCCACACTTAAATGGATTTTCCTTACAGTCTATCCCATCCTAACATCCCAAGAAAAATCAAGAGAGAACTCACAGAAAGAACTTCTCCCTGCTGGGGTTGTTGCCCTAGATGTCCACATAAAATCCACCTTACAGCTATTGCTGATGGAAAAGCTTGCTTACGCCTGGCAAATGTTCTTTGTTCTTGATTACCGGTGTAAAAAAAAATACTGTTCTAGAACAAAACAACCATCAAACAGTTCATCATCTTAGATGGAATGTTGAAATGGAATGGGACAGAATGGCAAGGGGAATGGAATTTTGCCTCTGTGGTTCCACAGTCATCATCAAAGATCAAAACATTTTAGTTAGCAAAGCAGCTACTACTTTCGGTAAATTGTCCAAAAGAGTTCAGAACAATCCACAGCTAAACATCAGAACGAAAAATGATCAGGCTTAGCTTGAGTTTGCTACGTTGTGGAGCAGAACTACAGATTGCCTATGTGAGGCAGCAGAAGAAACCTAACACCTTCTGAAACTTAGCAACTGCTCAAGTTATCCAGCAGGCGGAAATCCTAAACCGTATCACAGCTTAAATCAAAAAGTGATTCTGCTGATCTGCACAGAAGAAAAAACAGCTGCATCTCTGAAGAAAATGTATGTGGTGAGCTGTGGGGTGAAAGAAGACCAAAAAATTTGTTTCAAAGATTCCTGCAAAACCAGCATGAAAAGGTTTGGTGTGGACACTTCCACCCGGGAGAGAACGGCCAAATGAACACGATTTGTGGCATGCAGCAATAAAGAGGATATGCTGAAATCTGTAAAAACAATCAAGTGGACAAATGGCTGGAGAATTGTCACAGGCAAAACTCACTAATGGGAGCTCCAGCAGCAGGCCTTCTCTGTAATTACACATGTGGGTCACACATTAGTCACATCAGCCACAAATTTAGTGGCCAGAATAGACCCCAAAGCCTACAATACTCCTGCTGTCACCAACATCTATCCAGACGGACAGGGACATATTTGATTATGGCCCCAAGAGCACAGGACATACATATGTGTGTGTACCATTATATGTAGGGTATGTGTATGCCAATGATGGCTGGTGAGCTGGAAACAGAGGAGGAACAAACCTCCCCTTTAATCTATCAGTGATTGCAACCTTTTCCCGTTAATCCGCCTTGATCAACAATTAAACTATCGATTTGCAGAATAATTAACACCAACTGCATATATAGAGTACATGATTACCAATGTCATTTCGTGATAGTATTACTTCTCTTTACTGAACTGGGTTGCATTTGTTATACCAGTATGTTCTGGTAATTTGTGGATACTTTTCGCTCTCTGACCGTCGTCAGGGAATAGCAATGTCAAATGGGCTCGTCTGATTTGCAAGATTCTGCTGTTTAAATGTTCGCGAAACACCGTGGATTGTCTGAAGCTTGTGTGCTATAGTGAAAGCCACCACATGAAATTGTTTAACAAGGATGGCAATAATCTGAATACGCACTGGAAAACTAATCCCTCAATGTGTTTTACATTGTAGCTTTGTTGTGTTAGGAAATTCAAATTTAAAAACGGAAGTAAAGTTACTGAAATCGATCTCAATTTCTGAGAATAAACTTTTAGGTTAGGAAAAAACGGATCTTTTATCTGAATAATGCATTAGCATTGAGGGCAATACACAATAAAGTTTAGCACCGAGGCCTCAACTAGTTTGTAAAAAACAGTAACTCTATCACAAAACGACACTGATAATCACTTACTCTGTTTACACGTTTGGTGTTAATTATCCTGCGAATCGTTACTTTTATTGCTAATCAACGTGGATCAACTGGAACTGGTTGAAATCAATGACAGATGTAAAGGGAAGATTTGTTCCTCCTCTGTTTCCAGCTCACCAGCTGCCACTGGTGTTTGCAGCTCTTATATAAAAGTTACAACTCTAGGATTATGTACTTGTATTGTTCTATATTTGTGTGTGGGGGTATATATATATCCACAACAACAACAACAATAATAATAATAACATGTTTGTATACATTTGACACTCACTCTGGGCATTCAGACCAGCAGCTGCCCTGGTGCAAATAGAGTTTATAGCCATTTGTCCTGCACTGCGTGCAGAGATCATGACTGTCACAGGCTTCACAGTTGGGCGAGCATGTCTCACACAGCAAACTGGTCCCATTAGCAAAGAAACCGGCAGGACAACGTTCAACACACACAGCTTCCTGTTCCAGCATATAACCTAGGTAAAGAACAGGGAAGCAAAAGTGAGATAACAAGTCACAGATTCCTAAAGATCATATCAGTGTAAACAAATACTGATCGAATGTCAGATGAGCTGTGAGGATATCAGTGCTGTCTTTTTATCATAGTCATTAGAGGGCACATAGAGTTTGACTGCTCTACAGGAGAAAAAAAAAAAAAAACCCACTACTGCTAATACAGTGACACCCAACCATACCGTTCTTCAGACACATCTCCCTTCCTGATATCCTCTAAAGCAGAGTTTTTCTGGCAGAATTAACCAAACAGAGAGGTGATAGAAAGCAGCCCATACCCACAGCACAGGTGAAGCAGTTCTGTGCCTTCGGACCATAGCATGTCTTGCAAGTCACATCACAGTAGCGACAAGTTTGTTCCACTGCTACAAAACCAGAAAGATGAACTGACCATGAGCGCTTGAACAAAGCATGTTATTATATTGGACTACTATAATAGTATACTATCTCTCATTATACTGTACTACTCCTACCTTTAAGTCACTTTGGATAAAAGCGTCAGCTAAATAAATGTAATGTAATGTACTAATGCGTGACATAGTGCCACCTGGTGGTGTGGACTGTGTCTCACCCACCATGTGTGCAACACCAAATATACAACAAAAATAACAAACTTTTTTTGTGCGAAAACCCTACTGGCCACCACATGATTCACAAATAGAGGGAATATATTCACAATACTCATTGCATTTTATTGGAAGCTGTGTTTTTTATAAAATGTTCTATTTGCTTAATAAATAAGAGTTATTTTCTAAATATGCTTTATTTATTTGTTTTCATCTTTTGAAATTGTACAACATTTTGTACTTATTTGTGAAGCACGATGCAGTTGTAGACTGTTGAGCAGTGGTTTGGCAGTTCTACTGCATATTTGGAAAACATAATGTGTTTGTTTGTGGATTGCAGGATATTTGTAAAACAAACAAGTGAACAAGAAACACTGACAAAAATCTTGTGCATTCATTTTAGGTATTGGCAAAGAGCTGCGCAAATATGAAAGGCAGTACCTCGTTTCTGCCAGTAGAGGTCAGAGTTGCATTATCTATGGTTAGAGAATTCACAGCATACACCCTGTGTATGCATGAAACCAAATATTATATACCTCTTCAGAAACTATGATGTTGCACTGAGCACCTAAAAGCTTAACATGTGTGAAATTAATTTTTCTTCAAATTTATCTATTTTCTCTTGGAATTTATCTTGTCACTATATATAATCTCTTTTCCCTTTCTCTCACTATATTTGGGGAAGGAGTTGCTAACTAGCTGCAACTCTCTATTCTCCTAGATACACTAATGCTTCCTAAAGTATTTGAAATAAAAAGTGAAACAGGTCAAAGCAGTAATTTAATCATTTTTTAAAATATGACCTCTGTGCTTTTTTAGCAGTCCTGTGTACAGATATGCATTGTTTCGTCATACCCCAGTGATCACCATAATATCTGGGTGGCTTCACTCACCGTCCAAATACTGGCCCTCAGGGCAATTGACTGAAGGGCACTTTCCGTAGATGGGCTGTTTCCAGCCTGTACACTGGTCACAGTCTCTGACCCCTGGGCCGTGGCAGGTCAGGCAGGAGCTGTGACAAGGCTGACAGCGCCACCCTCTGGTGTCACCATATGTGCCCTTGGGACACTCCTTCACACATGTCCCATCTAACGGAATACAGAGTCACAATATGTTACAATGGACAATGAATAGGACTATGTTCTCTCATATTACGGTCATGGTAATTACTCACGTACTAAAAGTGCAAATGTTTTTTCAGAGTGACTGGTGGAAACACAGCTCTGCTCTGCACTTCTCTCTTACTTTCTGTCTAGTTCAATTCTGTCTTTCAATCTCTTTCTCTCTCCAAGTGACTGCTCTTTTCAATCTGTTTGCAGTGTCTCACATTCATCTCTCTCTCTCTCTCTCTCTCTCCCTCCCTCTCTCTCTCTCCCTCTCTCTTTCTGTGTCTCTCAACACATTCCGTCAGCCTGCTCAGTCATGAAATTGTGACCCAAATCAGCTGAAACTGGACCTGAAACAAGGCTTGCCTGAGAGAGAGAGAGAGAGAGAGAGAGAGTGTGAGGGTCACTGTAGGACTCTCTGAAAGGAAAAAAAAAGCAGAGCCGCATTGCATTATTTGCATTCACCAGGTTTGCATCGATTTAGCAATACGAACACGATTTCCAAGCCAAATGAACTAAAGCTCAGGGAGGAGCAACCAGAACTCATACAAACGCTGGTTAGATCACACTCAAGACGTATAATGCTTACACACATATAACTAATATTCAAACTTTTAAGTTTACTGAGTAAATTTATCTGTCCTTTTCTGTTACAGAGAAGTCTGTCTGTTTATAACCATAACATATCCATATAGCAGTGGATACAGCACAATGCAATGCTAAATTTAGTGAGGCTTGACTAAGACAACACTACATGACCATGGCCAAGAAACCTAGAAAGAAATGACAGCTCCATGGACAGACCTGGAAGAGTTTGACATAAAGTGGATGAGAATATGAGAGGATAGAGTTGGAAGCAAGTGAACATTAGAGGGTTGTAAGAATTAGAGTTGGGGGAGAGTTAGAGGCAGGTGAGAAAGGGGTGAGTTAAAGGCAGGTGAGACAGGGCAGCATGAGAAGTAGGTAAACCAGGGGAAAATCAGAGGAATTACAGATTGAAAAGCAGATGATAACACAGAGAGATGTGTTGGGGAGCCTGTGTTGTTGTCTGGTCAGGTCAGAGAGAGAAAGATCAGCTCAGGAGCCTGTGTTGTTGTCTGGTCAGGTCAGGTCAGGTCAGGTCAGGTCAGAGAGAGAGATCAGCTCAGGGGCCTGTGTTCTTGTCTGGTCAGGTCAGAGAGAGAGATCAGCTCAGGGGCCTGTGTTGTTGTCTGGTCAGGTCAGAGAGGAGAGAGAGATCAGCTCAGGAGCCTATGTTGTTGTCTGGTCAGGTCAGAGTGGAGAGAGAGATCAGCTCAGGGGCCTGTGTTGTTGTCTGGTCAGGTCAGAGAGAGAGATCAGCTCAGGGGCCTGTGTTGTTGTCTGGTCAGGTCAGAGAGGAGAGAGAGATCAGCTCAGGGGCCTGTGTTGTTGTCTGGTCAGGTCAGAGAGGAGGTGGAAGGGAAGGGGAGAGAAAGATGAGCGCAGAGGCCTGTGTGGTGAAGGGTGAGACTGACTCCGTACGCACCGCTGAGAAAGTGCCCTGGCTGACAGGACAGACACAGAGTCTCACTCCTGCAGTCAGCGCAAGGCTCCGGGCAGCCCAGACACAGCCGCCTGCTCCGGTCCTCATAACTCCTCTGTGGACAGTGCAGACGACACTGGTGCCTATAGCTGCAGAGAGAGAGAAAGAAAGAGAGAGAGAGAGAGAGAGAGAGAGAGAGAGAGAGAAAGTGAGTGAGAGAGAGAGAGAGAGAGAGAGAGAGATAATCAAAGGATTTTAAATCACACAATTTAACTTCCAACAATTTGACTCCCAAATGACTTGGTTAAAACTTGAACAAAAATGCACAGAGGAGGTGCGTGAGCATGAAGAACTTGACATTTATTTTCAGCAAAACAAGTGTTAACATGCTATGACCTAGATATCAAGACTAAACATAACTGACAGGATGTGAATATAATACATTGGACTTTGAATGACCTAAAAGGTTTGAAGTAGCCCATAATGGAACTGGTCACGGATCAAAGCTCTTTTGAGACCCTCTTTCTTCTCCAGGCTGAAGACTAGTAAAGGGCCCTGAGGTAGTCCATGTGCCAGTTTCTGACAGTGTGTAACCAGAGCCTGCTCAACACACCCACAGTTTAAAGCAACATCACAGAGTGTAACTACAAAGCCAAGGCACACCTGTTGCCTCTCCACCTTTGTCCGAATTTCATTATCAAAGGCTAAATCAAATGATGCTCAGACAGACAGACATAAGCCAAGACTGAAAACAAGGCCTATAGACTTTTCTTCAGTCTTCATGTTTTTCATAGTTCATTCCAGTTCAAAGAAGAGCAGGCGTCCGTCGCAGCTATGTGGTTAAGTGGAATATTCCAGTCATTACAATGCTTGATCCACTCTCTCTCTCTTCTCTGTCTCCATTTCTCTCTCTCTCACGCTTTAAAATACGAAACGCTTCACAAAGTTCACAAAAGAAGCAGTAGACAGGCTCATGTTCGGGAAGGCAGAGCAGAGATAGGCTAGAAAAACAGGGATTAGAGTGATAAAGGAGGGCAGGCTGATAACGAATGGAATATCACTTCCTCTCCCCACTCACTCCTCTCCCCTTAAACTCTATAATGGTGGAAGTCTTTCTGGGTACTTCCTGTAAAAGATCAAGAAATGAAGGATAGGACTGAAACTCAACATCCGATTGGCTCCCGTGCAAAGTTCCATTGCTTCCTTTACGACATCACCATCCTCTCCTACTTCTATTTCTACTACTTCTTAGGTACTTTCTACTCAGTTGCCATGGCGCTAAGATCATTTGAGAAGGAACAGCTGTGAGCACCGCAAAGCATTCATCACTGCTGTGCAAAGCAGCTGAGACAGAGGAAGGTCTCGCGCACGCACACACACACACACACACACACACACACACACACACACACACACACACGCAGTCACATTCATGCCCTTATACACACACTCACAGCTCTAGACTCAGAGATTCAGAGCACACTCAAGAGCTGCAGGAATCCCTTCTTACAAACACTTGTCTGCTCACTGGTTCCACAGAAGAACTAGCATTAGCTTTTCCAGTGCATGGCATTTCTTTGGCGACCCTGTCTAAATGAACACATTAACCTCACAAAAGTGACTGGGCAAACTGGTGCACATGAAATAGTTTTGTTACAAAAGTTTCAATTCAAGCAAAAATGTCATTATTACCTTTGGCTTTGTGAGCATGACTAGACTGATGTATGTTGTTGGCTCAGAGAAACAGAGAAACTCCTTGTGAAAGGACAAATACAGGGCGGAGGTCAAAGGAACGCCATGGCAACAGGGAAAGGACAATGAAAGCATGCAGAGTGTGGAGAGGATTTTTCAGAGCTCTCTCTTTCTCTCTCTCTGCTTAGTGAACCCTCGTTATCAGAGACTACACACCCTGACTCTCCTGCCCTCCTCCCCTGATCAAACTGAGTCATGTCCTCAAGTCCCTACTCTGCATATGAAATAAAACTAAAAATGAGCTAATGAAATGACTCGCTCTGCAAACAGAGAGAGCAGAGAAGGAGACACTGAGAAAGAGAGAGAGGGCATGTAAAAATGTAATCGCTACATAATAATCCCTAATACATAGTAGAGAAGCAGAGATCAGGTAAGTGTGTGAGTGTGTGTGCATGTGTGTGTGTGTGTGTGTGTGTGAGAGAGTGTGTGTGAGAGAGGGACAAACAGAGAGGGGGGGGGGGGGGTGTAGGGAAAAGTAAGAGAATCAGATCTGTGTATTGTAGTGAGAGCAGAGCTCAGGCAGCCAGGCATAACAGTGAGTTTCAGGTAATCTGATGCAGTACTTGGAGGCCACGACACAGGCTGCAAAAAGCACAATCGGGCGCTTGTTACTGTGAAAGTAACTGTAGGACACTGGAGCTGGAGTGGATCAGGGAGAACTCAATACACACGGAATTCAGCTCCCCACAGCTGAACTGCCATTGGCACCTCTCAGCATGAGGTGAAGGAGGAGAAAACACACAAACAGGAGAAAGAGGTCAACTCACAGAAAATAGCCATCAGTGCAGCTGTCACACAGCTCCGGATCATCTGTTAGAGGGAACAAAAAGAGAGAGGCGGGGTCAGCACTGGCCAAACCAATGGGTCAAAACATTTTCACACACTCTCTCAAAAGAGTACGTTAGAAATCATGGCACCTGAAAAATGGAAATCATATCAAATCAAACATTTTTAAATGATCACAAGTTTGTACAAAGCTTGGTTGGGCCAAATATTTAAAATACAGACATATTGTGGAATATTTGGGAAAAGGGGTTAAATGGACAGAGGAAAGGGGTGTGAGGTTAGCTAATGTTGGTAATGTTTGACATTTACCGCTGGAACATGTTTTACAGCCCGTCTCACAGTCAATACATTCTCCTGTGTCAGGATCCTGCACTTGGCCTGGGACAAAAGAAACAATTCATCAGTTATCAGCTCAACAGATTCTATTCCATAGACCACAGATAACAAGTTTTTTTTCTAATTCACACACACAGGAACACACACACACACACGCATGCACACACACACATGCATGCACACATGTACACACACACACACACACACTTAAGTATAACACTTTCTGACCAGTTCTCAACTTCCAACACGAACGGCATTAATCACACTGTAGAGAGCTCACAATCCTTATGACAATATTATTCCATGTCAGCCTTACCTGATCTACAAAGGGCCGTCACACACAGTCCACTCTGGAGTCTGTAGCCCTCTCTACACTTGGCACATACATGGGCGTCAGCACAGAGCTCACAGTTGGGCATGCAGGGTTGGCACATGTAAAGGTCTCTGTCTGGGTATGAGTCTCTTGGGCAGTGCAGTCTGCAGTGGCCCTGCTGCAGGAAACGTTCTCTCCCATCCTCATCTGCGGACGACACCCATCGCCCAACAACACGTTAATGTGAAGGCTAGTCCATCTCATTTCCCCTCACTGATGAGACATCCATTAGCTGGGAACACTTCCTGCCTGGAAAGACTTGTTCTCTTCTGCAGGCCTGTCTAAAAGCTTAGATCAATGTTTCTTTATTGATAAATCACAGGTCAGCACCAAGTACGTTGAAACAGTACTGAGGTTAGGAGCTATCAGGAGACGCTGTCATCTGTAGGAATCAGGGAAGCTTATGACTAATCTCACATGCCCACACACACACACACACACACACACACACTTATTCAAAGCAAATATACCGACAGCACAAAATTCAAAATTACTATATATTACAAAACAATAAGAAAATAAAACAGGAAGAGGAAAACATTAAACATTACAGAGGAATTATTGAGGCACTGCAAGAGCTAAATATTGTCGTCTGTTTGTGTCTGTCAGGCCTTCCTCTCTAAATAGCAGCAGACAGAGTGAGGGCATTCTCCGCACGGCTTTGCCAGGCCCTGGCAGTGTAAACAAGGACAGAGAGGGGCGAAGGAGAGCAGTGGGGAGGTGTCATGCTTTAGCACACAAGCTAATGAACAGTTCCCTGTGGAGAGCACAGGGCAAAACACCCGAGGCTTCCTGCACAGCTTTCATTCACTACAGCCATGTATACATTCAAGAGATAGCCTCAGGATGTTAACACATATATTAGACAATGAATCAAACTGCTTCAGCTGCTATATCAATGTTTCATAACTCAAGATGTGTAAAACCTTAGGCCTGATAAACTTAGGAAGCCAGAATGCCAAAACGCATTGAAGAGTATTCTGGAAAAATCTGGTGAATGATTCTTTGGAGCATTCTTCATCCATATGCCACAGTTTTTCTTCCCCACTAAGTGAAAGTTAAATCCAAACTTTAATCTTAAACAGTCGGTTTGATATTGTTTGTTTCACAAGTTATGTCCTAAGACATTCCTGGGAGATCAAGGTAAGCAGAAGCTTTTGTTGAAACACAGTAGATCATTGACTTATTAAAGGAGATGTGTGGCCAAAGAGCACTCTCACCTGGTATTCTGGGTCTTAGTCAGGAACTGACTGAATTTAATTCAACCCAAATGGCAACACACTAGGGCTGCTCAAATATGGCAAAAATCATAATCATGATTATTTTGGTCAATGCTGAGATCACGATTATTTAACACGACTACTCATTGACTTCGGAAGCATCACGCATTTGTTGAACTTTTTAAAAAATCGTCTTTTTAACAGGGGATTTCCTTGAACTTTAAATATAATTAAACTAAAAAAACAAATAAAAAATAAATAAAATAAATAATGAATTACACAAACACACACACACACACATATATAAATATATACTGTACACTTAAATAAATAGTGCGACACAATACTCCTTTTATCTCGATTACCTTTTTTTTGGTAATTGTCAGAAGCCAAAATCGTAATTGAAAATAAAATTTGATTAATCACCCAGCCCCACAACACACACACACACACACATACACGCACACACACCTGCCCTCTCCAGGAGTGACTTTGGACAGGTCATTCCTAGGCCCCTAGGGCCACTTATTTTTGGACTAGCACAACTGACTCAAAGGCTTTGTAATTAAAGGATGATTTACAGCAGACATCATATAAATGCAGTGGGTTATACCAAATATCTGGAGCACAGAGAATACAATTTATGTGTGTGTGTGTGTGTGACTAACGCAGAATAAAAGGATGCAAATGCTATGATTTCGACGGCTTTTTGAGATGACCATTTCTTATTCTCTATCTGTGACTGGAATTGGAAGGGAGTGATCTACCCTTCTACACCTTTGCCTTTAACCCTAATCTGACACATGCTCCACAAGACCTTTACTGACTCTACCAGATATTTTAACTAAGTCTATAAAATCTTGCTGTACACTTGGCCACCCAGAGGAGGCTGGCGCTCCTAGATCTACAGTAGTCTCCACTGCTGACACAGATACATACAAATTCACAGCAGGAAACAGTGTTCACCTACCCACTCCAGCCAACACATCCGCCCTCAGCATTTTCAGTTTAGACATTATCCACACATCTGATTCAGCTCATTTGGGGCTCAGTGATCAGCTGGTGAGAACACCAGCCTGATTAGAGCTGGATTAAAAGGTTACACATAAACAGGCTTGCAGGAGTAGACTGGAAAACAATATTAACTAAAGTAATAACTGACAGTAACGAAGTAATAAATGATAATTAAACCATCGCTGCTCATCCAGGGCATTAATAAGATTTAAACAGTCTTGTTTAAGGTCATTTTAGTGATGAAACTGAACATTTCTTTTAGCTGAAAACATGACATACAATATCCTTTTTTCAACTTAATAATTTTATTCACTAAATACAATAATGAAGAACTGACATCAAACATCAGGGAAAGTTTTCATGCTAAATTTGCTGCCCCACTCTTTGTTCGGATTTACATGAGTGAGTGAGTACGTAAGTGACTGTGTATGAGAGGGAGGGAATTGCCGGGGGTGTCGCTTCAGTGAGCTACCATATCAATTTCATACAAGACAAGGGACTTTTTTATCACTCAGAGCTACACTAAACCCCTTTTTTGACATTATCAGATTTCGAACAGGCACACAGTGAATGATCACACTCTTTGTTCTGTCACTGCAAGCTCAACATGCACTCTGATTTGCCTGTATCTTCCCTGTAATGAACAGCACCAGCAACTTGAAAATGAGTTACTGCTTTTGTTTCATGCTTGAGTGTAGAGAAGCAAGTTCTCTACAGTCTAAAAGGTTCCTAACAAGCAGCTCTTGTGTCAACGTAATCGCTGTGTTCCAAAATCCAACCCTAAAGCCTAACATATGCGCATCCATGTCTTTTAACTCATACATTAACATAAATATTTAGACTACGGGAAATCAATATCTAGTTATTTATGAAGAACTGTAAATTTACCCTTCACTCATTAGCAGAAAGAGAACATTTTAGAAAATCACAATTATGTTCATGTAACAACAACTCTCTGCTTGGAATTATAACAATTTTCTTCAAATCCTGATGGAGTTCTCTATCTAGACATTAAGAAATCATTAGTTGAAAAACTCACAGAAGCCGTTGAAAGTGTCCAGCCTTACCTAAACCACAGGCAGTGCATTGGAAAAGCTCGTGACCCTCACATTCGGAGCAGGTGGGATGGCAGAGCACGCACTGGTTCTTAAACGCGAACTGTCCACTGGGACAAGAGAGCGATGGAGGTTTGCACTGAACGTAACCAAAATAGAACAAGAAAATAACCGGTGTTAAATTGGTTTTCATAGTTTTTTTTTAAGTCCTTATGCGCAATCATTAGCCGTAAACAAAATGTCCACGCACGTATTCATCTGAATAAGGGAGAGATCATGCTCAGCAGAGCTACTAGCGGCGCGCGTACAGGGTTACAAAACTTGCTCGTCAAGTTTGTTTGAAGGGGATTGGTCCAGTGAAAGAGAATAAAGGGTCCAGGTCCACCAATACTTGAATTGCTTTTCTACCACTTGGCCTACTAAGTCTAGGAATGGTGTACATTGTTGGAGTAACAACGTTTAACTAGAGCCTGCAGAACTTTTTATAATAAGTCTATCCTGTCTGCATCGCTGACAAATGACTACTTTGTGGTTAATTAGCAGGTTCCCTGGATTCTATTTTATGCAATCACACCACACTATCGCACTTTATAATATTATTTTCTGATCCGTTATTTACAGTAACCGTTATTAACTGACTGGTATGCTGTTTTATTTCTCAGCTGCAGATCTTTGATCCATCACTTTTCACGGGTCGATTTAAATTATTTATTTATTAAAAATAATCGATTGATGAGGAAAGTGGGAAGGCACCAATCTTTTGGGGGTTGAACTGGCATTTCTTGATTGAACTCAATTCAGTTCGGTTCAGGTATCTCAAATGTTTGACGATTTTAAATATGAAATAAATAAACTTACAGTAAAGTTAGGAAATATGAAAACGTACATCAACATAAGGCCAATCAAAGACAGCTTGAAGTAGTAAGTCAATTTTTACACAGCCTACTTGCAAAGGAGACCTCGAAGTTTTAAGCAACCGTAGAGGCATGAGTAAGAGGCGCCACCCACTGGTCCAAAGAGGGAAAATACAGACAACTGTGGCCTCGGAATATGCAACAGTTCTGCATTTGTTTCGAAAAGCGTCCCGTTAAGACTTTAATAATATGACATTCGATCGCTCAGGTCATTACCACAATAATAACCAGTTCAGTCGCTTAAAGATAGTCTGCTCTTGTATACAAATTCAATCGCAGCATAATTGTGAAAATACAGGTTTAAAGCTGGAGTCTAAAGGCGAAAGCTGTGTAGTAGCTACATTAAAAAAAAAGTATTTTCACAATAAAATTACAAACAACAACAACAACAACAATAGGCTTAATAATAAAATCAGCAGGTAGGTAATGAAGCGGCAGGTGGGCAGGCCAGCGGTGTTGAGGAGGGCGTAATTCTCTCTTCTTTGACGTCATGTGGTGGAGAAGATTGGAGGCGTGACTTTGTGCTTCTGCTGCATCGGAGACTGACATGAGGAGGATGAGGCTGGTAGCGACAGAGCGACAGAGAGACTGTCTTGTCATATGAGAGGAAAAACGTTCTCAGACGGACTGATATACCAGCATTACAGTGAACGATGAGGAATAACGACTAAAGCAGAACGGTAAGACAACTCTTTAGTTTTCTCGCAGCAACTGGATTAATTCAAACGTCATCCATGTGATATAACCAGCTGTTCAAATCACTGCGTACGCGGGGCAGGTGCACCTGGCCACTATACGTGCCAGTGTAGCGGTAACTTGCGTCTTGCGGATTTTGTGATCTGTTATTAAGTGAGACGGACCTCTTGATCGTTTATGGAGGCGACGGTAAGGCATGTGTTGTGTTACATAGATTTGAAGGTATTAGGGCGTTCTCTGGTGCATCAGTCGAGGCTGTAAACGCTCACGGAATGATTGGGAGGGAAATCTCTTTGTCTGTGAACGACACAGTACAGTAAAACGTATTAGTTTAGCCATTCATCATACAAAACAGTAAGCGGGCCTTAGATCTGTATTGTTTTTGTCAGATATTGTACCGGATGTAAGAACAGCAAGGCTGTGCTGTAATGGTTCTGTTATTGCTTAACACGTAAATGAGTGCAGAGAATATGACTTGCCGGGATACTGAAATTCATCGTTGCCCAAGAATATGCCTTTTCCGAATGGGAAGCGGTCGGGTTATGATGTTATTACTCTGCCTGCAGGCCTCCGTGCTACGTGCTTCTTTACAACCTGCAACTGTAAACATTTCATCAAAATAAAAATATAAATTGTAGTTCTCTCCGAGATCTAAGAAATAGATGGCCATATTAGTCCCACTGTATCCTCACGTTTGTCTCAGTAGTGTCTGGCTCTCGTAGCAATGTAAAACCGATTTCAACAATTTTATCCGTCAATATGTGTGTATGTCAGATTAGAGGGAATTGTCCATTTAATGTCCGATAACAGACAGGAGCAGACCTACCTGAGACTTTGAACCTAAGATGTAAATATGGTCTTAATTTCATTGTCTGTCCGTGGGACACAGTTTATTTCAAATCTGTCCCCAAAACACAGAGGTACTGATATTTAGGGATGTTTAATTTTTTTAAGGTGGTTGAAGGCTGGTTCAAGGCTGTTTATTTTATCCATCTCTTAGGCTATATTGGAAGTTGGCCTACATGGTCTCGAAGTCTCTTCTCTCTTCAAGGCCTAACAGAACATTGAAGTGATTTTATCTTGAAACATAGAGCAGTAGCTGCACTTCATTGACCATGTGAAAATCCTGTGCTGATGCCTTATTTCTGTTAATGAGACTCTGCAGTGGTTTTTTTTGACGTGTACATTCCCCATTCTGTCCAGAGAGCTTCTGAAAAATGGCAAAATTCTGGTTTGCTTAACACTCAAATCTCACGAGGACAAGCCAAAGCTCACGTTTTTTGGCATAGATGAGTGCTTTTCGACTCAAGTTCTGGTAACCCAGAAGACTGCTAAGACCTCTGATTCAACTTGTCGACAAGCCATCAATTATAACATGACTCGAAGAAAAAAGAAATTAGGTGTGTAGTTTGATGAGTGATGGAAATAGGAGCTCAGAACGAAAAGGCTAGGACTGAACTCCATTTTTCTGAGATGAACATTTATGGACTGCTATTAAAATGCCCTAGAAGTAAAGTAGGACATCGCGAAACATCTCCTCGTCTGGTGGCTGGCACAGGATGGAGCTGACAAAACGGATCTGAACCCACACAGATGTTAAGTTTTGAGTCTGAGCATTGATGCTGAAGATCATCATTTCTTCCTATGTATCAGCTTGTGTCATTCTATTATTTATAATCTGTTATTTCACACACAATCACTGTTAAAGGATGTACAGACTAGTTGGCCAAGATTACCATTTTTCTTTAATCTGAGCAATAAAATCAAAATCTCTTTCAGTCAGGGAGTACCACCAATAATTCCTCAGGGATTTGTGGTGTTGTTGTTATGTACACAGGCTATCTAATAAGAATTGAAAATAATCACCTGACCTGTTAGAGTTAGTGTTATGGTGGCCCAGAGGTCAAAAGGACAAAACAACATTTTTTCCCCCCATTCCTTTCAGTTTATCTAAGCGTTATACTTAGACCCAACAGCCAAATGAATGTAAAGCTTCAAACTTGAACAAAAAGCTCAACTCACAGGCTATCAATTGTCTAAGGTAAAAAAAAAAAAGAAAAGATTTTTTATTGTATATGTAGTCTAGTTAAACGTTTCTGAGAAACGGCACAACCAAAAAAAAAAATACTGACGACCTTGACATGATGGTCTTAGATGCTATCAGACAGCCCGGACTGGCTCTTTTGTCCTGGCCTGAAGGAATTTCTGCGTCCTTTTTTTTTTGTTATTTGTTTGAGATGCAGGACTGAGAGTGATTTAGGGACAGATGGAGCAATCAGACTGAGGCAGCAAAGCGAAAAAGGCCCGTGCGTGGCTGCCTCTGTAGGCCCAGCATTTGAGAGGGCACTGGGGACAACGTTTGGCATCTGATCACTTACTGCACGGGATTCTGTCCTTGTCTCTGGCACTTCACTCACCAACATGAACAAACGCGAACAGGA
This sequence comes from Chanos chanos, assembly GCF_902362185.1. Taxonomy (NCBI): domain Eukaryota; kingdom Metazoa; phylum Chordata; class Actinopteri; order Gonorynchiformes; family Chanidae; genus Chanos; species Chanos chanos. The sequence goes on from NC_044496.1 coordinate 37,245,733, forward strand.
ATGAGGGCAATAGCTCTGATCAGTTTGGCTTCCTGCTCATTCTCAAATGACACTTTTTCTTTGGAAGGGGGGGGGGGGGGCAGCGGTTGGATCTGAGCAGAGTGTGTCACTGTTTTGTCATTTTAATCTGGATTTTTTTGGGGGGGGGGGGGTGGTGGTGGTCTGAGCAGAGTGTATTGCTGTTTTGTCATTGTAAACTGGATTTTTTTGGAGCGCTGATTTGAAAATAGTGTGTCACTTTTGTCATCTTAATCTGGATTTTTGGGAGATCTGAGCTGAGTGTTACTGTTTGTCTTCATAATCTGGATTTTTTTATTCTGAGCATAGTGTGTTCTATTATATTGGATCGTTTACCCAGAATTTTATAGGTAGTTATGAAGGGACATCAAGCTCTTTGTATTAACCATATGCTTTTCAGGTAACATGTCAACAGCAGTATTGTCAAAGAAGAAAAAGCCGTTAAAAAAAGAAGTCAGAAAAGAGATAAATCATTAAGAGGTGGTATGCAGTGCAGTAATAATTTAATGCCCTGGCATACCATTTGAAGAAAAAGAGATTTTTTTGGGGAGGGGGGGGGGGGGGTTCAAAAATTTTAATTTCTTTGATAACAGTTGTAAAGTCTGCCTGAGGCCTGATCAGATGGATTTGAAACAGGAGCTGAACAGAAATGTTTAGCCAATCTAGAGAGAGCTGGTTTCCCAGAGAACTCTTTCTGCCTCCCACCTCATTCCTGAAAAGTTTGGCCCTTGAGATGAGCTGAAATGAGTCAAGTGGCTCATGACAATCAGTGCTCAATCACCGCACGGCGCTTTGAAGTGCTCTGGATCTGCCTGATGTCTCCACAGGTGGGAAAGCAATGTTAAGTGGTCTGTCTGCAGCCAGACAGAGGTCATTTAGAGGTCAAAGGGATTGAGAGCGAGAGAGGGAGGGAGAGAGGGAGAGAGAGACTTTTTAAAGGAGTGTTTTTGCCAGAAAAAAAATGTTGGAAGTGGACAGGATTTACAAAAGGGGGGAAGAGGGCATGGAGAAAAAAGAGAGAGGGAAAGATATGGAAAACAGTGCATAGGAACAGAGATAAAAGATGTGTGTGTGTGTGTGTGTGTGTGTGTGTGTGTGTGTGTGTGTGTGTGTGTGAGAGAGAGAGAGAGAGAGAAATAGAGAGAGGCTGAAAGAAAGACAGGAGAGGAAGAGAGAGAGAAGTGAAAGAATAAATACAGGTTGTTTGGGTAAGAAGGGACTAGAGTAGAGAAGCCTGAATGGCCTCTGATTGATGTAATAGTCCAAGATATTGCTTATGCTTATGTGAATGGGACACCCTTAATTCATGAGGATACAACAAGTCCCCCTTTTCTGTCTTTCCTGGTAGTCATAAAGATGAAATTTAAAAAAAAACCCAAATAATAACACAATAATCATCTGTGCTATTTTCAGTATACAAGGAGTGCCATTGAATTTATGAGTAATCCATTGAAGCTAAGGGGTTTTTTTAGGTGAACGTTCTGCTGGATGGTTTTGTGACATTTATCGGGCCTTCAGAACATAGAGTGTTTTGTGTCTGAGAGCTTGACTGAGGTCAAGAGTTAGATGAAGAGATCTGTTTGGGAGAGTTGTTGTCAGGCTGCTACTCCTGACTGAACTCCCTACATATGGAGGAGGAGAGGAGGAACTGCATGAGGACACAGACTGAAGGTCCTGCCCATCTTTTTCTAAGCCTGTCTCTTTCTCATCTCTCTGGAATCTGGTGTTGTCCAGTCACCCCCACACACTACACATGCAGACACACACACACACACACACACACACTCCTCGACTCACTCTCAACAGAGTTTTATATATATTTATATATATATATATAGAGAGAGAGAGAGAGAGAGAGAGAGAAAGAAAGAGAGAGAGAGAGAAAGAGAGAGAGAGAGAGAGATCCAGGAATGTTAAACATTGCCTTGAACGAACAGACTTTTTGGGCTGTGGTGTACATTGTGTAATAGAAGAATATATTCACTGTTTGCATCATTACTGAATCTTTACTTTACAATATGTTAGTTATGTGATTCAATTACTGATTATTTAGAACCTCCCAAAAAAGAGACACCTGGGACAGTATCTCATAAGTAAGGCATTAATAAGTGTTCACTTATTTTCAGTGTTTGTTATTAGACTGTTTCAGTGCATACTGTAAGCACAGAACTACAAAGGTTTGTTCTGTTTGTTCCTGTCGCAACCTAGGTGTGGCCCAAAAAGCATATTTACTTTAGGATGCTATAATTGTCCTTCTCTGTCCAAACAGATTGTTTTGTGTATCCTGTCTGTACAGTTTGTCTTATTGATGGATAGAGAATTGCACATTGGAAGATCAGAGTTTCACACTGAGTATTCATATAAGTCAAATACAGTGCTTTAGTGTGAGACTGTATTAGTTAAATGTTTAATTATTGTTTAATGAAACATATTTTAACCCAGTGAATGAACAGTGGTGATTACTGGTGAAAATCAGTCCTGAAAGTCACTCAGTACAATGACATGGAGTAAAATACCTGCATTTCAGATAGTGTGAGGAAAGGCTGAGAAGCAGTACTACTGAATATTGATTGAAAGAGTACACATCAGAACCTGATCGCAGTCTACTCATTAGACTGGGTTTATAACCTTATAATATCCCTGTTCTCTATGGCCTATACCATAGGTTCAAACTCCACACTGAGCAAGACACATGTTACATGGTGAATTTAGGTTAGAAAAGATTGTGCATTTTATCAGAAAGCATGTTTCATATTCTCATCATTTAAAGTTTTTGGTGTATATTATATCAAAGTTTAAAGATTATGGAATAGATCAAGATTGTTCAGCTTGGTCAAAACCTAGATCTAAACTAAATCCTGAGGAACCTAGATGTCCTGAAATCGTGGGTGTGTGCACTCCTCAGCCAATCAGTGACATTTAGGTGTTAGCAGAAACCAAAAAAAAATAAAACAACACAAAACCAGATGTGTGGAATACAACATCAGAGGTTAATATTCCTACATATACAACAGGCCCGCGTTTAAAGCTACTCATTAAGTAAATGTGAGAAAACTGATTGGTCTATACAGTCTAGTGGCAAAGCAGCGCCGTCCTTGACGAGGGTAAATCTGTTCCCATCAGGCCAAGCTGAAAACCTCAGGAAAACTTGAGTCACCGGTTGCATGTTGACTGGAGAAATACTCGGAGACGTGAGTGGAATGTTAGAGACAGCTCAGGGGCGGGTTTGAAGGATTGTGGCTCTCTTGCTTTGATCTCAGACAATGGACGTCCAGTAGACTGTTCTGCTCAGATGGCTATCCACAGCACAGCCGCAAGAAACCAGGAGCACCAGTGCTGTTTGGTGACACTAAATCAAAACAGGCTGGCGTATCAGAGAGGCAGCTGAGAAACAAAAGAGAGAGTGAGAGTGGTGTCTTTGTGTCATTCATTTGAGAAACTGCAGGTGTAATAAGATGCTACTGGTTTACACTTAGGCCAGGGTCAGTAGTGGTAGCGACTTCTGATTGGCTGTCTTGAGCTGCTTTAGTGAGAATGAATTGTAAGAAGGTAACAGGACTTACACAATCCATGTAAGACTGGAACTACAATGGGGGAACTTGTGAAATTGTGTTATTTTGTCCAACTTGCATTAGAAATGACCAGTAACTGTCTATTTACGTCTGCTATGACCTACAAACATACTTACAGTCAAACCATCTCAGAGGTCTATTTGACTAACTAGTAACCACTAGGGCTACTCTTACTGTTGCAGTGTACTCTGACATTATGATTAATAACATATTGGCACTTGCAGATGGTAGAAATTCTTAGCACTGATTTACTGATGACAATAAACATTGTATACACTTGTAGTCTGATGTTACACTGAAATAAATGAACCTCACATTTAGTTTGAAAGTTTTGAGCGAAGATCGTTACAGCTTCAGTGTGACTGTTCTGACTATGTGTGAAGGTTAGATAAGCCAAGATTTGGTGAGCCAAAACAATGTTTGTTTCTTTGTTTTTTTCCAACACTTACACTTTGTATCAAACCATATTGCTGATTTGATTTATATCACTGTCAGTCATATATGTGTAGAACCCATGATTCTATGTGTGAATCGGTACAGCTGTAATAACAACATGTGAACACAGAGACAGAAACAGATACAGATGGAACACTGATTTAGAGCATTCATGTCTTCAGAATAAATGATGGAAAGTCAGGCCCTGGGTCCAGTGATGTGAGAATCCCCATATTCTTTTATGAGGTATTTTTACAGCTGAATCTCGACCTTGAGATCTATATGATGAAGGCAAGAGTCATTTGGTGACTAAGAGCTGTGATGTGATAAGTAAGAGAATGTTTTCACGCTTCTCATTCTATAAATGAATACATAACAGCATTTTGTAGCTGTGGTTATTATGAACGCTCTACCTGTTTGAGATAAGTAGTCATTTTGGTTCGCTGTCTGCTAATTTCCATTTGCTTGACAGCAGTTAATTGCATGTAGCAACTAAAGACAAGGCAGTGAGTCTTACAGCAATCAGACAATGCATGCTGGGAAAGAGAATGAAAAAAATGTTATTGTCGCTGGGGAAAGTGCAGTGAATCATCTCAGCTCGTACAAAAGATGACTAGCAGGCATATGTGTTATTATTACTAAAATTTATTTATTATTATCATTATTTTTACTAGTACTATTGACAGCAACAACACCAACAGGACAACATTATTATGATTATTATTATTTTTTATTGTTGTTGTTTTGTTTGTGTTGTTAATAACAACAACAACAACAACAACAATAATAATAATAATAATAATAATAATAATAATAATAAAATGTTTCTCTGGGTTTTGATTTCTATGGGTTTTTTAATGAATATCCACCCACATCCTACTTTAAAACATGTTGAGTGTCTACACACTGTCTGTGTGTTTCAGGGAGAAAATGTTTATGAAAAAACAAAGGCACAGCAGGGCTTGTTTGGAGATGACGTGTCTAGTGAACTTGCGTTGCCTGCTGGCTGTCAATTTGCTGTCATCTTCCTTCAACCCCCCCCACCCCCCCCAAAACCCCCATGCTAGAACAGTACCATTGTGGGGACGTCTCCGCGGGCCACCAAGATACCAGCTGTGTGTGTGTGTGTGTGTGTGTGTGTGTGTGTGCGTGTGCGTGCATGCATACATTGTGTGTGTGTGTGTGTGTGTGTGTGTGAATAGTCTCCGTCTCTTTCTGATTGAATTTGCACTCTGCCGGTTGTCCTCTCACGCCTGTGCAAGGCTCAGTGCTCCAGGCATCCGACATTGACCTGTTCTTCCCGTGAGGGTGACTCTGCCACACACACACACACATACACACAATCTTCCGCCTACCCTCTTTTTCCTGTCTGGGATCTTTGGCACATTTGGAAAATGCCCCTTCTGCCAATCTAGTCTTGTTATGTGTTGGCACGCAAACAGCTAGCCTGCTATTGCAGTAGACATCCACAAAACCTTCATACTGAACAATTGGGAATGTTCTTCAAAGAGACATTCCAAACAGAGTTAAGACAGTAAGCATGCTGTTGAGATGAAGACTGAGAATAAGTGTAAATAGCAGTTTCTTCCTATTGGACAGCTCTGACCTTGCTCAGGACACACTCTGAAGGTATCTCACTATCTGGTTGGTTTTGTGAAATGAAGCCCAGGTCATTTTCACAACAAGAGCATCAACAAACAACAAAAAAGGTTGTTTGCTTTGGTGTACAAAGGAACTATTGATTCTGCATGTAATGCAGGCTATGTTGTGCGAATTTGCTGCGCTCATGCATTTTCAACAGATAATGGGAATTTTATAGCTTTAAGAGAAGTGTACCTTATATTGGAACATAAGGGCATCTGTCTGTTTTGAGAAGAACATTAAGGCCAATCTTTTTTGTGTGATTTATGGGAAAAATTACAAAGCATCAAAACAGACTGTCTTGGTCATATTTCAATGGCGGCAGGGATATTTCAACAAACTGCTCAGCTGTCAGTCAAAGTTCAATCATGAAACCACAAAAATATTCCAGGCAAAAAAAAAAGAAGAGTATTTTTAGGTCTGATGGTGCACTTTTTGCTTCTTTTTAAAAGATGAAATGAATGTTTTCAGTTTGATTAGAACATTAGAGCGAATGGGTAAAAAAAATACAGCAGCGAGAGTGCAGTAGACACTTTAAAACAGAGACGATTTTTTTGAAGCTATGAAAAAATGCCGGTCTTCTGTTATTTACTTTTTCAGACGAGACAGATGATTCATTTCCTACCTTCATCGCTTCTTTTTTCCAATGCCTTTCCTCAGCACTCTGCTTATTGAGTGTAAAATTAAAATCATTCATGCAACACTGTCTAGATCATTCATTCACTCTCTTTACACACTCATGGTATGTTTCACTCTTCTTTCAGCGTCTGTCGAGACGCCTCTCAATGAGAAAGCATTCAGAGACCTGACACAGGGTAATGCCATCCCTCAAAACCTCTTCATTTGATTTCATTTGGTGTACTACACGTACAGACACACACATGTACATACATGCATATTTGTATGTACGTATCTGTCTACAGGCCATTCTTGTTACTTCCTGAGACGGGTACAGGTGTTAACCTCGACTCTTTGGTGTAAAGCACTCTGGTTGCAGATTTGCAAGAGAGAAGTATCTTCTTTGAATAGAATGGTTTGTAGTTCTCACCCAGGTGGAATGGAAAATACACACACACACACACACACTCAGATTCAATCGTGTTTTCAGAATCTAGGCTATACTTAGATATGAGTGCCCTATTGGTGGAAATTCTTTGGAGACATGTGAGTTTTCTGTTGCCAAGGGCTGTTGAGCCGATGGGAGACATGCAGTGGACAGAGCTGGCTCTCTGCAGGACTAAGGGTACTGTTGGCTGTGTGTATGTGTGTGTGTGTTTGTTATTTGAGGAACTGATGAGCGATATGCTAAGAAAGGTGGCTTCTCCTGGCGAGAATATCTCACACTGAGAGAGTGACATGAAGATCTTCTTATAAGGCCAAATGTATGGATGAAATTTTTGAAAGCATAATACAGCATCTGCTCCAAAGAATGTTTTATAGTCTTCAAAGAATAATCTTTTGTAGCGCAATATGTAAAATGAATAATTTTATGTTGAGAATAAACTTAAATAAATTTGTTTTTTAATAAATTTCTAGGTCTTATTGAGAGATCTGAAATGTACTGCAAATTTCTTAACATACTACTCAGATATAACTTCTCATTTATACATAATGTCTATAACATGCATACAATAGTTTGAGCTTAAAAAAAGTGTCATGCCTTTACATTCCATACCTGTGATGTGTGATGTTCGTGTGATCGTGTGATGTTCTGTGTGTTATCATCATGTCCCCATGGTGTATTATTACCTGCTGTGGAAGCACAAGGAAATGAGACAAGCTCTACTCATACTGACATAAACTCTGCACAAGTCTAGACAGTTATAATGCATACTGGAATATGCTTATTTTATAACAAATTCTGAGACATCAGCCAATATATAATGAACTTTTACAAACAAAAGAGTAGAAAAATAGATGAATTACGACAAAATTTAAGCTGCAGACTGCCATTTATACCTAATCCTTTAAGATTTTTAAATGAATTACATTTGTAAAGTATTTGATATTTGATATTGTCTAGTATATAGTATGTATTATCCAAATGAACTTAAGATTAATTTAATCAGCCTTTTAGGGACCAGTAAAGCATTATAATAACCACAGCCATGTTCAGTAATATTTAAAGTAATATGAATGGTTGGACATGATGCTTACACTCATTCATTGTCTCTGAGAGTAGATGTTACTGACTGATGTGAGCCCATATGTCTCTGTGCTGTGTTTCAGTAGTACTGTGTTTTGCAATAACTGAGTTAAGTCTATTCAGGAAGGGATATCATTCCCTATTTTTAGATGAGATTCAGTAAGGACCAGATCCATGTTGTGTAATGCTGTACCAGTTTCTTCTCTCGCTTTCTTTCTGTCTTATATGTGTGCATGGCATTATTCTTTGTATGGCTGACTGTGATATTCCACAGAGGTTAATTTGTGGATCCTTGCGTCCCTATTCCCTAATCCGTCCCTTCCTACCACAGCATCGTCTGTTCTCCCCTCTCTCTTTTACCTGCATCACATGGCAGAGATCAGAAACACGGCTGCTGCAGTGGTTTAAACTTGGAGGATAAACAGGTTGAACGATAAATGGTTGGTTATGTCCTACTTTTTCTAAATGGTTTTCTTGCATTGTTATCCTCACATAACTGTTCATTCTGAATGGCCAGGACATGAGTGACCAGTCCAGAACTAATTCCACCTAAAGTAGTATGTATTTGGACAATAACAGATTGCTTCTACCCCAGTCCTCTCCAATTTACGGTGACTATGCACAACAGTAAGAAAAGCTCACTGTATCAAGTGTTTCACCTATCAATGGTCAGCTTTCAAGGCCCCAAACATGCAAAATCGTGAACTCATGTTGTGCTAATGTTGTCAAAGCAAATATCTTGCACTGGCGTGCATGCAAATGTCAAAGTCAAAATTTCTACATTAACCCCCTGCCCCTCCTCCACTCACACACACACGTGCGCGCACACACACACACACACACACACACACACACACACACACACACGCCACCCCCTTCCTTTTACCCCAGTTGTCCTCTTCCTGTCAAAACATATATTTTGATGTGTACACAACCTCTTAGATTCTTTATGAATGCCCTCTGACATCCATTTCCTGTGGCAGAAAAAGGAAATCTAGAATCAGGAATCACCCTGGTATTGGAGCCAAGTCTGCAGTACGGTTTTAAGTCATCAATCATCAGTGTTCTACTGGCTGAATGTGTGTGTGTGTGTGGCTGAGACCAAGTGGAGTCCCCATGGGGAAGAGCCAGAGCTGCCTCCGTTATGCTGAATGGAAAAGTAGGACAGGAGAGAGAGAGAGGGAGAGAGAGAGACGTGGTCGGTCTGTCCGACTGTTGCATTCAGAGCTGTGTCTGACGCTACCCTCTCTTCCTTTGCCTATCGGCAGTTAGCCTGGGCTGTTGTTGCCTGAAATTAGCATTGCTGTTATGGAAACAGTGGGTCTGATTAGAGACGCTCATGTTGAAGATGAGAATAGCAGCGAATGCTCTCCAGCTTGCCCCTCTCAGTCAGCCGCTGTGGTTCTTTCAACTTTTGACATTTCATGTAGCGTTGCACCATTGCAGTTGTCACCGTACAGCTCCACTCCTGTGCGCTGATGCATACAGAAGTACACGTCATCCAGAATGAACGTCTGGAGATTTCTGACTCTTTATCAGAGTTCTCTGAGTCCACCGCAGATCAGACTGTCACCAGTGGACGCCAGAGTGGAAGGAGACAACTATGGCTGTGATCCCCGCACCATATTGGGCCTAGTACGCTAGGTTGTTTCAGTCCAATTAGCATTAGCGTGGACATGTGCATGTCTGTGTGCCTGTCTGCCAGACTTAACCGGGGCTTGGGGAGGAATCTGTCACTGGAAGGCAGCATTGTCATAAAGCCAAGCATCAACTAGAGGAGCTGAACCTCTATCCTAAGATCTGTCAGAATGACAGGGGAAGATGCTGACACCAGACACAAGTGCACACAGGACTGTCGGAAAAATTAGGTGACAGGAAAAGGTGTCAAAGAAAGCAGTAGAGACCTGGAGTGATCTTTGTTAAAACTTCTCGGAGGCCAGCTTTCTCATGACTGTCCACATCTGTCCTTTACACTCTGTTCTCAATCTTGATCAAATCTTTTTATCTTGTCAAGGTCTTTTGCACTACTTTTAGCCACAGCTTATATTTGGTATTATTAATACATAGGAACATAGTAAACGTAGTAAACTAAGGCTACTTTGAATATGAATAAACACAGTTCCTCATTATCCAAGAAATCAAATATCCATTTTGAAATATTTTTACTAAGTAGTAGTATTCTGTTGGAGAGACATTTTTCATAAGATGTTCATTTTTCATCTGTAAGTAATAAATCAAAAGTAAATCTTAACTGAGTCCATTAGCTGTTTGTAAGGGTTTTGAGTTTGATTATGAATGGAACTATATTGGACATGCCTGATCTGAATAAGACAATAGATATTGAATTCTCCATCTCCCTAGTATCTTTCCTCTCCTCAGTGTGCGCACACACACAACCAACCATTAAACCTCTTTCCTCCTAGTTTCCATCCGGCACCCCAACATATGCGTGCGCGCGCACACACACACATGCACACACACACACACACACACACACACACACATAGAAACTGCCACTTTCAGCAGCACAGCCTTGCCATTGTAGCTAAAGGAGGGAATGTGGATGGAGTGATTGATTCCCAGGCTGAATAAGGGAGAGCTTTTTTTTTTCACCCGCTATTGAAATTCAGTCATTGAATCGGCCTGGTGCTCTCAAGCAAAGGGCTTTAGCCAGCGGAAGTACTTAGCGAGACTGCATAGGCTTTTTTCAAACATGATTATATCCCATTACCGTTCCCCACTCCTGCAGCTATGGGGCTTTCCCATACATGTAAATGCATTAACAATCAATGAGTGACCACAGTACAACTCTAGGAAATTGCGTAGCATTGGACAGATTCTTGAATTTTATCTCTTTTAAATTAATGACATCATATTTAAATAGAAGGGCAAACAAAAACAGCACAAAGTAACATTATTCAGTGAGGAAAAATATTTAATGTAAATGTATTTTTTATTTATTTGTTTTGTTTGTTTGTTTTTTGTTTTTATTTTGTGCCTTCTCTGATTGCTATGTGTCTCTATAATCCTCTTCTGGAGGAATAAGGGAATCAGAACCAGCCCTGGGTTTGGTTTCTTTTAATAAAGTGCATTTTTCTACACAGCAACCAAACAGTTCAAGCCGTGGTCGCGTTCCATTGTGGACAAACACAAACATGTTTTCCTCCTCTGTGAATGAGTGCATTCCTCCGTCCATACCAAAGGGAGGCACGACATTTCAGTGGGCAGTGGCGCGCGAATCTCTGTCAGAGGAACACACACCAGTTTTTATTAGCTGCCCTCTCCCTTCCTGGCAGTGGTCCCTCTCTCTCTCTCTCTCTCTCTCTCTCTCTCTGTTTGTGGATGCTTGAGTAGGGTATGCTGAGGCACTGAGAAGGCTTGTAAAACAGTATAAAGTATAAAGATCTGTTCTGGACTGTGGAGCAGACAGTTATTCTGCAGACACCCCCCCCCCCCCCCCTTTGAGCTTCAGTGGGTTTGCCTTGTGGAATATGGAGTGATCCATTTCTGCTGCTCTTTGCTCAGGCCTGCTGCAGAACACAGTGTTCTGGGGCAAAACCAATATGTCTGAAACACAGGGGAGTTTTTTAAACCACTGTTTTCAGTTACGGTTTCTGTTACCAAAGGCTTTGTAAGGCGGTTGCCTCTTAATTTAATATGTTTTTGAGCACTGTGGCAGACTGTACATTCATCTTCATTTGTTTTCAGGAAGACTAACGTATGAGCGTTTTTGTGTACATAGATATTCATGGCTCATTGATACTATTATCAATGTTTTAAAATGCTGTTAATATCTGAATACTTTTGAAATGTGAGTATAATTTACTGTTTGCATTGTGAGTATTTAACATGTTTGCACTGTGCATTTTTCCCTAAATGAGTTTTTTAATTGGTATATATAAAAGTATTTACGGGCTTTCTGAAGGATGTTTTCTTTTCACAGATGTTTTGATTCATGAAATTGCTTGTTATGTCAGAGATAAGCCATTTTGAAAGTATCCCCCTGGCACAGTGCCTTGTTTTTCAAGCTCAACATTCATCTAATTTGAGAAAGATCATCCCAGAGTGGATGTACTCAGTAAGCCTCTTACCTCAGCCATCATGTGGAAAAAATGAGTGCTCAGACCAAGGCTTCTCATTAGGACCCCCGTGTCAAGGTATCTCTGCCGGCACAACAGGCCTGCAACAGGACGCCACTGTCCAAAAATCTTACCTCAGTCCACTCACTTCAATTCAGTTTAATTCAGTTCAATTCAGCTCAGTTCAGTTTCATTGAATTCAGTTCAATTCTGTTCCATTCAGTTCAATTCAGTTCATTTCATCTCAATTCAGTTCAACTGAATTCGCCTGATCAGTTCAGATCAGATTGATTGGGCTGGGTTTGAGTCAATTCAGTTCTATTCTATTTAAGGTTTTACTGTGATATGAGTTGTAAAAAATATTGCCCCTCTGTCTCTGAGAGAATATCTGTCTCCCCCAATAGATCCGCTGTCTCTCTCAAAAAACACATTCCTGCCCTTTCTTTCTCTTTCTTTGTCACTCTCACTCTATCTTTCTCTCTCACTCTCTCTCTCACTCTCTCTGTGTGTGTGTGTGTGTGTATGTGTATGTGTGTCTGTCTGTCTTTCTCTCTGTTGAAAAGGGTCCTGAGTAGATTAGGTGATGAAACAGGAAGGTACTTGACCATTAATGACCAAGAACCACTTGCTCTCTCTGACTTTGGCCACATATTCTTAACAGTCATTTTGATTATTATCATTGATTGATAATGATTTGTGTCAGAATTTTAATGAGAAAAGATCTGGTTTTTAAAAGCCTTTGAATGTCTCAATTGGCCTTCATCAGTAAGTCAAATACCCAAAGAGCAAATGCTGGTCTCCATCCAAATGAGGACCGGTAGAATATATATCCTAGACTGGAAGTGTACTGAAACCACACTCTTATGACCCCTGATTTTTTGTATAGATTCGGTTGTGAAATAAAACAGCTTCATAATAACAATTGGTTGTTTTGATTCAGAGATGTTTGTCAGGTTTGTCAGAACACGTTTGAACTGTAATTTAAAATGCTTTCGTCGTGTCTTTGTCTTGGTCAGGCTCTGCGTGAAGGACCGTATGAAACGCTGCCATGGTGCTAAGCTGGTTGGAGGAGCAGTGTGGTTCGGCGCCGTGGTTTCTCCATCTGCTCCACCTGGCAGCAAGTCCAGGGCTTTAGTTATGAGTATTACTGTGTCCAGAACTCTGTACCTCTTATCGTCCGGTACAGAGCGGCCCTGTTGCCTCCTTATGTAAGGGCTTCAGCCCTGGGCGCTGTTAGGTAAGGCCATGAATCACAGTGGCACAATAATACTGAGGGCTCAATTCCTAAAGAAATCATTTATATGAGAATCCAGACCTAATAATGTTTGTGAAGGTACAAAGTCACTGGCAAGACATTATAAATATGTTCAGATAGGTATTAGTTGTGTAAATTGCAAATGGTATTAAACTGAAGAAGCACTTTGTAGCCTCAGCAATAATATTTTGTGTCTTGTTTATGAAGAACATAACAAATTTACCATATTAAACCTCTCGAGCGAGAACCAAGCCTGCACTGATTAGTAATATGATTCCTGTGTGTGCATTTTGAATTGGTGTAAATATTGTGATGACATGAGGAGCACCTGGGTCCTGGACCAATAACATGCTGAGATGAGTGGAAATTTCCTCTCAGGCAGCCAGGTGTGGAATCTACTGGCTTACGTGGTCCTGCATTGATTTGGGACCTGAACTCAGACCGTTATGATGTCATACTACACGTGGGAATGCCAGTCTTCATTTACTGCTTGTCTCTTGCAGAAGTTCATTCCAGTCTTAATCCAACACAACTGACTCTAACGTTCAGAGTCTTCTTGGAGCTGTGATTAACTAAATAATGTGTGTTTTCTCAGGAGTTGAAGCTCTGCTTTATGGTTTGGAGCCTTGGTTCACCTATTTGTTTTTTCTAACTGCCAAAGATAAAGATCAGGTCTACAATCTAGATGTTGAACAGTCTCTTGATTTGTGAATCCATTCCTTTTCAAGGGCATTAAGGGCATTGGTGACCACTCCTGATTGATTGACCTGGATCAACCTCTCTTCTTGTTTGAGGTTTTGTCCTGAAGTTTTCTGGAGTCTTTTTTTTTTGTTGCAGCTGGGTGCAGCAGCAGATGTTTCATCAGTGACAGTTTCAGCAACCTCTCCACATGATGTGAAATCTCGTTCATAAAAAGCAGCAGTTTGTCTTCCATTTCATGGAGCTGCTAGACTGTTTTTCCATGTTGTCAGTTGAAATAGAGATTGATTTGACACTAGTGCAGAAGCGACTGAGTTCTTGTCTCAGTTCTCCAGCTTAGTCAAGCAGTTATGAAAAGTCCAGACTTTCCTAAATTTCATCATTTTGGTTTCGATGAGGAGTTGTGTTTGGTCTCTCTTTAAAGGTTACGATTGGCGTAGTGTGTGCAGCATGCCAGAATTCTAGTGAGTCTCTTCTCTCTCTCTCTCTCTCTCTCTCTCGCTCTCGCTCTCTCTCTCTCTCTCTCCCTCCCTCTCTGCTCTCTTCCACATTGGCCCTACACGACTGCCGTCGTTTTTCTTCTTTAAATGTTGAAATGTTTATTAAGTCTGCTCTGTGTTTTAAAGATCTTTTGTTTTATAGAGACGCTAGGGTTTTACTGGATCATTACTGGTTCATAACCTCCTTAGGAAGATGCAGCTATTTTTTTCACCAGCTAAATCCCACAGAGTGGTCCTAGGTTGATTTTAGATTTAACAGAGAGAAGCCTGACTTGTGCAGATACATTCTTTCCTCTGAAATCCATTTTCATGCAACATTCACCTCTGTAAGCTTGCTGGTTTTGTTTGTTTGTTTGTTTTGCCTTTGAATCAGTTTATCAGTCTTTTTAAAAATTAAGCTTATAATGGCTCCTCCATTTCTCCTGACTGATTCTTTCATTTTTCACATACAAGTCTGTACATGCCTGCAGTTCTTTCAAATGCTCTGTCTGCATCTATGTCACTAAGGTAAAACAAATTACCTCTCCCTGTCCTCCACCTGTGTGCTGCAGCCTTTGTTAGTGCTTGTTCTTATATTGGCATGGGGGTCTCTGTAAGATTAGGAGTGTCTTTACGCGAGCATGACAGTCGACCGTGGGACTCACAGAGGCACTTAAGTCAGGCTGCCATCCTGCACGGCTGAGTACTGGCTGACAAAGATCCACTTCCAGAGAAGGCGTGTCCCTGAATACAAACAAAGCCTCATCTTCATCTAGTGAATCGTCTCCCTGAGAAAAGAAAAACACCACTCTAAAGAAATGGCATGTTCATTAGCAGTCAGAATGTATACAAAATATCTGATGATTACAGCTTGTGTTTAGCCGTGGTGCTCCACCAGAACCGTTCTACATCAGGTTCACTCATTAACAGCCACACCCCTTTTACTCATGAATATTCATGAGGTGATGAGTTGTCAGTTGAACTCACGTAGAAGGGGCAGGATAGAATATTAAAAGGATCTTTGATGAAAAACAGTGCTGTATGTGCAGACTCTACACCTCTTAGCCCTCACGTGTCTGCTCTGTGCTGTCTCTCACACACACTCACCCACCCACACTTACCCCCCCCCCCCACACACACACACACACACGTACACACCCTGTATTTCTCAATTCTGTTGGTAAACCACACTGTTTGCTTTGTGATCAACATAGTCAGGCCTCTGGGTTCGTCAGGGCTGTAAGTTTGTCTTCCGTGTATAATCTTTTCTCCTCAGAGAGCTAACATCATTTTCATGTGTTGACATTATTTGTGTGTGCACATGCAGAAACATGATTGGCGTTAGGTGCATTTTTTATTCACTTTGCTCAATCATTAATCATGTTATTGGTTTTGCATGAGCTTAAAAAAGCTTGCACACACACACATACACGCACACACACACACACACTAGCGGCCTTAGTAAACACAGGCCTTCAGGTGTGTGTTCTCTAATATTCGATGGTGATGTGAGGTAAATGGCGTGTAGACTCAAAGTGTGCTGTGATGGGCTTTGTAGAGGTCCTGCGTGCGATTTTCTAATGCACAGACAAAGTCATGGTGACTGTGCTATAACCCCTAACCCAGTCAACACTGTCCTCACCACTTCCCCTTCTTGTTTTTTGCCTACCGTACAGTGGACAAAGATGATAAAAAAACAAACAAACAAACAAAAACCCAGTCCAATCCAAATCCTGCTGGGCCTGTGTTCACTGAACAGACATAAAAACTCAACAGATAGGCCAGAGAGCTCTTACCAGAGGCATCTGTCCTCATTTGACACCATCTTTAATCTCTACTCAAATACTCCTTAGATGTGGAGAGGGTGATACATACATTTGTTGTCTTAGATTTCACATTTAAGGGTCAACTGGTGCACTAAGCCAAACACTGATAAAAAACGTGTTAGTATTAGAGATCGTTTGTCCAGATGGCCAAGGTGGTCCTTTCCAGAACTGTGAAGCATATTCTGAATGCTGACATCACATACTCTCTTTCTTTGTTTTGTTTTGTTTTGTTTTGTTTTTAATTTAAGAAGAATTCAGTGCATGAGAATGAAGCCATCATGATTTGTATTTCATGTCAATTATTGTTCACTTAGGCTCAGTTCATGTTTTTATATTATTCTGTCATTTCACTGCAATGTATATTATGCCAAAGTGTAACATATATTGAAACAGCTTTTTTAGAACTCTCCTAAACATAACACCCTTCAGAAATCAAAGCTGTCCTGCTCTACTTTTCCACACCCTGTCAGCTGAGTTAAAGCAGTGATATTAAAACTAATGATTTTTAAATATTTTTTGAATATCACGGTAAAGTCAACTGTGATGGGGTTTTTTTCCCCCCTTGCTTCTGGCAATACAATACAACCGGGCAATACAACCCTCATTCTCACGTCAGTGAGAGCATTCACTGAGTCCAGAAATTGTCCTGAGAAAAGGATAACTCACTTCTGGGTTTCTGAATCATAAATCTGGGCTCCCTCCTCCTCCATAATCTCATGGCAGGAGAGAGAGAGGGACAGAGAATAAATTGAACAGAGTTGAGTATAAAGTCTTAAAGGAGAGGGTGGAAACTTATTCCGTAGCCAACAGAGTGTCCAGTCTCTATGAAATTAACATACTCTCTGATTCTAATGCAGTGGTCACATCCTTAGAATCTTGACTTCTACTGAGAAAACCTGGAAGACTTCCTAACAATGTTTTTACCCTTAGTTTGTATGTTTGAAGTATAAGGTGTGACAGAGAGTGTGATGTGCTGTTTCTCTTTAACTCACCTTTGCCTGTGAGGAGTTAAAAGTGCTGGATATTGTCTCATGGCTTCCTGAATCTGTGGAGAGCAGTTCTTACTAATCTATAAGGAAGTTTTCCCTTGATTAGAGGGGATGTAGTGTTTTAGATGCAGAAATTTAGCACTCACCTGTCTTAGAGTATGGTAATTCACAATATTAGAACTGATGTGAATATTTATACTAAAACTCCAGTGGAACTGAAGTGATTTCAATAATCTCGAGATTTTGAGAGCTTTTCTTTTTTCTCTGTTTAATCATTACTGTGAATAAACTGGCATTAAAAAAAAAAACTCAGCGAGGACAGGCAGTAGCATGCTTGAAGTATGTTTCTCATCTAGTGGACGAGGATCAATATGCAGTTTTGCTCTCATATTTCATATACTTTGAGATTTTGATCATTAAGCTTGCAGGCCCTGGCAAACCTCACAGTCCTGTTTGGTTTTGTAGTACAGGCTTGTGAGGGAAGGACGGAGAACACTGGGCTCGTGTTGCCGGCTGTCTGTGTGGGCAGAGATCCAGGGAAGTGTTGCGTCTTCCTGAAGGACACCTGTGGAAGAGGCTGCTTACAGTGGCCTGGAAGATATGAATAATTCAAGGCCAGGACACGCTTGTCTGAAAGCATCACATCCCACACACAGACACATGGATCTTATTATTTCCGCAGAGACATATCGGTCCGGCTATGGATCTGATTGTTCCTTATTAAGTCAGAATGGTAGATGGTCTGCTGGTGCCTGTATGTATGTGTGTTTGTGTGTCTGTGTGTTTTTAAGTATGTCCATGTGTGCCTTTGTGTGTTCTGCTGTACATGTGTGTGTCTGATATATAGGTATACTACAGTTAAATGTTTAATTGTACATCCTGGCTTCCTCAAATGGCATAAACATCCTCCACAAGCAAATGTCACACAGCTGCAGAGGTTGAAAGGAATGGTTCACCAGTTGGTAGAGTTTTGGCTGTTTGTACACGCTGTGCGTCAGGGCCATTTAACTCTCGCCCCTGAAGAGGTTCTGCTGTTTTCACCTTGGCCCCCTAATTAAAGGCAAAGGTCCACCTTGGAAACAACCATATACTTGCTTCTGCCAATTGGTAATACAGAGTGATGGGAAAATGCAAAAAGCAGCAGATCTTGTGGAATCGAGGTCCAAGATTAGATTGATTTAAATAGTGTTGTTTTTGAGATGGTTCAGAAGTCGCGTTACTTCTCGACATCTCACCACTACTTATCGGAATGCCGTTATTGAAAGGAAACTTGGCGCTGTCTCTGTATTTATATTGGTGGTGGAAATATTGATCATCACCGAAGAGTGTCCGTCTCCATCCACGGGTGAGTCAGAGCGTCTGACACCGCTTCCATAGCTTTACCAATGACACTTATTTTCTGTCGCTTGCAGTCCTGAAGCGACCCAGGGGTGTGTATGTGTGTGTGTGTGTGTGTGTGTGTGTGTGTGAAACTTCCTGTGGAAAATGTTAATGGGTCTTAGTGCTCTCTAAGATGCTGTGGAGGGCAGACACAGCCTAAGGTTCAAAAAAGCTAATGTACCACTTGAAAACAACCTAACATAGCACTCGTTGTAACATTCTGGTAAATTCGTGAATGCGGAAGTCTTGAGTGTGTAGGTTTTTTGGTTTGAATGGGGTGGGCAGTGGGAAAGACCCTGTCTCTGTTCTGGGGCTGTGATGAGAGATAATTTTACTGCCAGTAAACGTGATCTCGTAAATACACAGGGACCATTGCTGCTCACTGGCTTTTGAGGTTAGTGGAGTGTGAGGATGGGACGCTGAAAAGAACGTTGACTTCTTTTATTTGCATGAGTTTGTGTGTGTGTGTGTGTGTGTGTGTGTGTGTGTGTGTGTGTGTGCATGTGCATTCTCATATTTTTTTTCCATTACGGACACCAAGCAACTGTGACCCTGATTCTCCTCAACTCCCCATCATCTTGTGATGAAAATGTTTGCCACTATTTCTATAAAAAGACTTGGCTGTCATTGCTAGGACAGATTGGCTCTAGGTTCCTGGCTTGTTGTTTATTTTTCAATTTCCTCTTAAAATTCATTCATTTGTTCTTAGAAGTCATTTTTTCAATCCTTCAGTCAATGTGCTCCTCAAAAACAAGCACTAAATCTCTCTCTTCTTACACTTACACTCTCTTGAACTTTCAACCTTTTTAAACCTTCTAAAGTAACACGGCACACAACCCCTGTGTGGAGGGACCCTTAAATTAGGCGTCCATTCCTTCTGCCTGTGATCTTTCACTTGCGGAATGGGCCATATCTAAGAGGCATGTGGTAGTTTGTGCGCTGAGCTCTGATGAAGAGTGAAATTAAAGGCAAGAGAAGTGAATGGCATGCAGGAGGATGCTCTTTCTGCTTAGCTCTGAATTATGAATGACTCTGAATGGATATTTTGGTCTGTTCCTCTGTAGACTCCTTTTCTCAACCTGAGAGAATGCCCTTGTGTCCCTGGACAAGCTCTGTTATCGGTGGTTAAGTGTGTGTGTGAGAGAGTGTCTCTGCTAGTGTGTGTGTGTACGTCTGTTCTTGTGGTCTTTGCTGTATTTCTTGTGGTCTTTTTTGGCAAAGCAGCATTGCACTCTGCATCTCTGCAGTTGAATAGTCAACTTCAACCTGTTGCACAGAATGCTCTCTCTCTCTCTCTTTATTTCTCTCTGTCTCTTTCTCTCTCTCTCTCTCCCACTCCCCCTCTCTCTCTTTAAATACACACTGACTGGAACATTCTCTCTTTTACCTCCATGCAGATAAGATGGCTATAACAGTTAGTGTTTGGCCAGTCAGCAGTGAGCTTTAAGAACACATCAGACTGGTTCTCGCATGTGTTGTGGTGTCAGCAGCTCTCTCAACCTGTTTCTCTCCACTGTGTTTACACTGTGTTTCCAGATGACTGCAGCCGTACACCCTACCCGCATGCTTCTCCCTCTCACTGTCGCCCGACCCAAATATGGGTTTACGTCATACCCATCCGCTCCAAATCAAATATCTCACAGATACTGGTGTCCCAACATGGGAATATTTGGTATTAGCGCTAGGCTTAATGCTTGGGTAAACACTTTCTCAAATGCCTTAGTTTGGTGAGGAATGTATGTTTTGCTCCTGACACCACGGCTCTGTAAAAGTGAGTTTGAGGGTTTTTTTGTTTTGTTTTTTTTTACCCATTTTGGGCATGTTTTTATAAGTACCATTTCCTTTTAAGAGCAAAAATAACGTTTTTGTATGTTTTTATTTTTCTTCTTCTTCTTTGTATTTTTTTCCACAGTAGGTTAGTGGGATATGTTTTCACAGTTATATAAATGAGATTAGACTACACAGGCTAATGTGATGATTCATCAATATGATTGATGAGTCATACAGACATGTGTTTTATTGTCATCTCATCCTCCTCCTTCTTCCTCTCTCCTGCACCCTCTCTCTCTTTCTCTCTATCTCTCTCTCTCTCTATTCTTCAGACCTGGCCTTGACCTCCCTGTCTTCCACACCTTTGAAGCGATGGACTAAAGAGGCTGCCCTTGTGTGAGAGTGAGTGTGTGTGTGTGTGACCTTGGATGTAACCATGGTGATAAGACGGCTACTGAAGACATCTTAATGAGAATGCTGAAAGTAAGTGGATTTTTCATAGTTTCCTTTGATCCGTTCATCAGTGTTTTAAGTACTTTAACAACAAACAGTGAGAGCTGATGCTTCACTCTGTGTGACATTGACTTGAAATTTCATAGCCAGTTATTATTAATGCAATCATGGGGCATGGTCAGTCTAGCCAGCTCTGTATTTATGATTTTACAATACTGACATTGCTGATGTCATTCAGTGTGAGATTTTAGAGGGAAATATTGTTCATGGGGGGGGGGGGAGCACACAGTAGTAACAGATTAAATGCCTTTAGACAAGGTGTTTTTCCAGCTGACGAATATCTATAATATTTGATAAGTTTATTTTTCATGGCTTTCAGTTCTGTCCTCTTCTTTTTGTCATCTATCCAAATACAGATACATTCATTTTAAAAGATAGAACAATGTTCTGTCAAGTGGTTTTTTGGG
Organism: Chanos chanos; assembly: GCF_902362185.1. Lineage (NCBI taxonomy): Eukaryota > Metazoa > Chordata > Actinopteri > Gonorynchiformes > Chanidae > Chanos > Chanos chanos. The sequence continues at coordinate 37,266,942 of NC_044496.1, forward strand.
GGGGTATTTGTTGCTGAGGTTTTATATGATGACGTCAAGTGTTGATTCAGGTGATATTTCCCACTGCACATAAATGTCTCTAGGTCAAAAGCAGCTTCACGGCTCTGCTAGACTGGTGGGTACCAGCGTAAGACCCTGTTTGTACCAGAGTTCTGTCAGTGTGTGTAACAGACAAAGGGGGCTTTATTATAGTAGAAAATAAAGGCCCACAGCTTTTGCCCACACTTGTGTGTGTATGTGTGTGTGTGTGTGTGTGTGTGTGTGTGTGTGTGTGCACGCGCACGCACCTGTGTTACATCAAATGTTCAGTATGTACACTCACTGTGGACACTATGAGTCATTAAGCCCTCCTACAGTTCACATCCCACTTGGAAAATAGCATTTTTTACGCAAGTCATTAGCACATGTCCTATGTAGGTGTCTATTTAGCCGTCTCTCTTAGCAAGCAGGGTGACGTAATGACACATTTTGGCCTTAAGTGATGGGGAAAGTTCAAGTCTGGCCTCACGGTTTCATCAGCACTGAACACGTCATTCCGCTTCTTCAAGTAGCAGTCAAGATAAAAAAAAAATTTGAATTTGTTTCTTTGGTGCATCTCCTGGTGTTACAACACACACACACACACACACACACACACAGAAAGTTGCTCAATTGAAGAAAATGCGTTTTGTTCCAACAGAATGAGATGCGCCGTAAAACTCGAAAGCATCTACATTAATTGAATTGTAGACGCTTTGAAATTTAAAAATGCTCTTAGTTGATGACACATTCAAAGTCAGTCAGTCTTAAAGGTTTAAATGAGAACTTGCCTTGGCCGTTCAGTCAAAGGCATTGGGTGTCTCTGGTCCTCCGTTTGCATATGGTGAGGTACACGCCGCACACGCCACACAATGCTAACAGCCTCCTGTAAGTAGGTCAGCTGAACTCTGGTGAAAGTGCTGTGCTTTCCAATAAATAATGCAGGGAATGAGGAAAAGTTTCTTCATCTTGAGCAGAGATATCTTCTGTTGGTGGCAACATGCACACGCACACATGCGCGCACACACACACGCACGCACGCGTGCACAAACACACACACACACACACACACACACACACACACACAACATTTTCATGAGAGAGAGCGAGAGAGAAAGAGAGGGAGAGAAAGAAAGATAGTGTTCAGAATGTCCCACTGTCATTCAGGAGATGTTTTCAAAGAACATGACGTCCAAGTTTTCGTCAACTGTAGTTTTAATCTGCCAACAGGATCAGGATTATTATGCCGGAACATGACAAGAATTCTTAGTTTGCTGAAAGATAGTTAATGTTTTCACTAATAGATCTAACTCCATATGCGTTCAAGGCATTTAGAAATGTACACAGAGAAATAGCCAGGAAGTCATTTCATGAGAAGTTTACTGTTGTCCACGCTCTTGTTTACAGGACCACTCCAGAAAAAAACAAAGAGAAAAACCATTAGACCCCTTGGACCCATGCAAATTTGGACATTCATCTAATAATAATCTCTCATTGTGAAACACATCACTGTGTTTGTAGCAACATGCAACATAATTCATTTTTCTCTAAGCAAAGGTTCATCACAGTTCAACAGAAACTGTTCAATGTGTTACGGTAAAAGAAACTATCTGTTACTGATAAATATCAGATGATGCTGATGAACAAAGGCATCTAATCTCACCTAACACAGAGCCCACTGCCGCCTCACAAACACACACACACACACACACACACACAGCACTATTTTTATTTGGTCTCTGGGTAGCCCAGCATTCAATCTGTTGATGAATAGTGTGAATCTACTATGGCTTTGTGCTCCTGTTCAATAGGCACCAGCAGGAAAACATTTTGGGAGCATGCTCACAATCTCTGATGGAGTTGAGTGGATTATTCTTCCTTGGTCTAAAGCTTTCACCCCTCTGTGATTCTCTTTAAATGAGAGTTTGTCGTTCCGTACAAGCAGTTTCTGACCGCTGGTCTTTTCTTCCCGGTGGCTCAGCACACAGATTCTTTTCTTCACTGTGGGCAGAACGTCAGGCATTCCTCTCATACTTTTATCGCACTCTCTAAGGGACCGGGCAGCGGTCGGGCAGCCGCACGCCTCGCCCGGGAGGGAGCGGAGTCATTGTTACCCTCTTGCGGGGTGCAGCTCTCTCCTGGGGAGGTTTTGTGAAGTTTCGGTCTCAGTGACATCATCCACGACTGACAGCCTTGCATTTCAATGAGAAAGGAGAACAAATCAGCCAGAACTGAATGTCACTGCCAAATCCCGGTCCGCTCCGAAAACTCCAAACACAGTCAATATTGTTTGATATGATGGTTGTCAGGAAAACGCACGGTGAGACACAGCCACGGCATGGAATGCAACACCAAGGCGGAGAGAACATCGCACTACCCTGCCTGCTGTCCAGAAGGATGACTCATCCTCACTCACACACATACAGCCTGTCCAGCAGCGACAAAAGGACTATGTGTCCTGGTTCCACACACCCACCGCCCTTTGCCCTCCCCGTGCCTGTGGGCACAGGTCGTTGACCCTGACCTAGCGTGTTGTTATAGCTCTGGTGATATGCCAAGGCTCTGTTCCAAAATCTCTCTCCTGTTTTTCTGTCTTTTTCTCTTCCTCCCTCCCTCCCTCTCTCTCTCTCTCTCTGTGGTAAGGCTAGAGTAACAGGTGTGCTCTGGAGGAAAGCAGTTTTTTTTTTTTTTTTCATTATCTGTGTCATCTATGTCTGCTGAGTGGAACAGTGAGCAGTGAGTTACTAGCAAATCTAAAAAACAAGGGTAATTTTATTCAATAAAAAGTATAGTTATGATTCATCAAGTTGTAGTGTGTGTGTGCAATAATTCAAGACCACAATAATAATCTTTTATTCTAGCACATTCAAATAAGCCTCATTCACATGTGGGTTTGCGTTATCAATTTCAGTTTTGATCTCCGTGCTGTTGTTTCTGGTCTATTATGTGTAATAGTTGCAGAGTGGACAAGTGTGTGTGTGTGTGTGTGTGTTTGCTCTATAGGAAATCCTGCCCTATAGAAAATGTATCATTCATATCATTGTTATTGTTCAGTAGTTCTGACTGTAAGTGACTCTTTACAGTTTACATAGAAAACTAGACCTGACTGGAGTCTCTGCATCTTTGAGCTTCATTCCCTCTCTTTCTCTCTCTCTCTCACTCTCTCTATCTCTCTCAGATGAGCGCGTGAAGTCTGGCGACCACAACTGTCAGCGCTGCGGGCTGGGCAGCGCTTCCACATGATCACATGACTCTGGACATGGACGCGGTCCTGTCAGACTTTGTTCGGTCCACTGGGGCAGAACCGGGTCTGGCACGAGACCTGCTGGAAGGTAAGGAATCAATTTTCCCCCCTCCCCCAGATCACCTTTACCGCCCCGACTCCGCGATGTGTACGTTGTGTGTCTGTGGAAAGGTGTAAATTGTGTCAGGGCTAAACTGCGCTGTCTTGGGCTTTAATGAAGCATGTGACGTGATGTATTGCTGTGTTCTGTTCTGTTCTGTGCTTAACTGTGCTGTTTACTTTGATGTTGATGTGCAGGGCTTCTCCAGCTGTCCGGCTTTCGCTTCCAGCGTATTCTTGGCTCGATAACATCCCTTATGCCTGTTTTCTGCTGCGTGCTTTTTTTGTAGGCCAGTTGACTGATCTGTTCTGTGGTTTAGTTCTGTTTGTAAGTACTGTAAGACCTCAGTCTTAAGCCTGCTTCTAGCTCTCCTGTGCATTTTTAATGGACCCACTGATGTGTGATTTGTTTCAGACCTGTAGTTAGCTGTGTAGCTTTGTAGGACAGCCTACTTTTGTCCTTCATTGGTGTGTTTGTGTTTTTTGCCTTAAAGCTGTCTATTTTAGACATCTGGTTTGTTGGCAAGTATATTTTAAGCCCATTCATAGCCCCAACATCATGATTCAGGCCTATTTGTAGTTATACACTTTTCAAGTCTATTTATAATTTAGCAGTAAATTTTAGGCCTGGTTTTTTTTTCATGTCGTCAGTTTGCAGCATTTCGGTGGCGGTGCCATGTGGTACCGAGCTGGGCATCTCTGGGGTAGGGGCTCCGATTGGCTGATGTTATTCCAGGATCCAGCCTAGGGTCCGCCTCTGCTGTGATTGGCAGCAGAGCGAGGGCCTGCAGTTGGCTGATTTAGAGGTTTGTGTGATGGCTTTACGAGCACAATCCCCAGGGAGACCTTTGTGTCCGTTCAGTGAAACTCATTGAAGAGTGGAGTGTTCCTGGCAGTCCTCCTAGTACACCCTTTCTCTGGAAAAGACAGAGAAGAGAGAGAGAGAGATGAAGGTCTCGTATATTTTTATCTGATCCCGATCGCATTTACCATTTACCATGTTTTCCCAATACCAGTTCTGGGCACTTACCTGACAGCATAATTTCAGTTCAACCCAGCAAGGATTTGGTGGTTATTAGACAAGTCAAATCAGGTGAGTTAGTAACAGATTAGAATCTCCTCAAATGGCTTCATAGGACTCAAGATGAGAAATACTGTCATTTTCACACCTCTTTTTTTGGGGGACAGTGCAGGACAGTGCACATAGTTACAGCTGTTTTTCTCACTTTGTCTCTCCCTCTCTTTCTCTTTCTCTCTCTCTCTTTCTCTCTTTCTCTTTCTGTCTGAACTCAGTATCCCTGACAGTATCCCTGCTCAGGTCAGCCAATAGTCTTCGCTTATAATAAATCATCAGGTTTCTGTATTATATTGTCACACAAACAGGTGCTTATTACCTCAGATGTCTCAGTGTCTCCCTTACATTGTTTGTTCACCACAACTAACACAAACACGAGCAACACACAAACTTTGCAGCTTTGAAACTTAAATTTCGATTTTTTTTTTTGTTGTTAAATTCAGCCCATATGCTTCCAGTAAAGTTACAGTACATTATCCGACTGCATTGTCTTGAATTATAAATCGAGGTATATGAAATATTTACCAATGCTCAGTGTAAGCTTTGTTTTAAAACAAGCGTAAATCTGGAGTGGTAAACATGCCTAGCCAGCTGGAGCCGTGCTGTCGGCGTGGCCCGTAGCGTGTCTCCATGAAAGCCCACTCCACAGCCGCGGCCTTAATGGACAATGTCGTGAAATGGTGGAGGATGGCGGGCGGTGTCAGGGAGGTGTAGTTTGAGCAGGAGTTCCCGGAAAGACTCCGCTCACTGCAGTTTATGAATGACTCTCAGCTACTCGTTAATGAGATTCAAATGGCTCCACCTCGCTATTTTCTCCCTAGCTAGTCATTTCCTATAACAAGTCATTTCCTCTCATAATGCTGCTTTTTTGTAAATAAAAGATCCCAAGAAACCAAGAAAACAACAACGAAATGAGATGTAGTTGTTTCATGTATGGTATTTTGAATAGGCTTCAAATAGATAAATTCAGTTTTACACATCCACCATCATAGGTCGTAATGCAGAAATGGTAAATGTTGTGCTGTAGCATGTTGCAGTTTACTGAGGTGTTCATTTGCACATTTGCTGATTATTTGCTGATGTTGTCATGTGATCTGTCACGTCCCAGAGAGCCAGTGAGAACACGTCTAATCTCAGCTCACTCCCAGAAAGTGACAGAATGTGAAACAGGAAAATGTTTTCGTCACCCGATGTGACAGCTCACAGTGAGATATAAATAACGCAGCAAAGATGCAGTATTGCAGTTTACCATTCTGTTTTTCTTTCATTCCTCCCTTGTATATGCACAGTCTGAGTCAGTAGTGATGTGAGAGCGATTCACTGAGGAGAATGATACCAGGAAGGCGCTGCCTCTGCTAAACTACAGAATATGAGAGAGAGAGGGTGGGGGGGGGGGGGTGTTGTGGTTAGAGGGAGAGAGAGATAGAGAGAGGAAAAAATGAGGAGACTGAGAGAGAGATAAAGGGAGAGAGTGAGAGATAGAGAGAGAAGGAGAGAAAGGGAGTGAGTTTGAGAGAGAGAAAGAAAGAAAAGGAAGGAGAGAGAGAAGGAGAGAGAGTGAGAGAGCGCTCATGGAATAGGCTTATTAGCCAAAAGCTGACAGAGAGTTCCAAACACACCACTGGGACCAGACGCACCAGCTGTCTGCAGCATCCCAGGCTACACACACACACATACATGCACACACACACACACACACACACACACACAATATAGGTTGTTTACGTAACATCCATATGCACTGTGCATGGTGTTTATGCTGTGTTGAGAGAAAACACATATGGTTCTGGTAAACATATTCCGCGTATGTGTGTATAATCTGTAACAGCTTAGTTTTAGAATTGCACTGCTCATACAGAGGGAAGGAAGGTATGAACTGCAGGTGTGTGAAACTGCACGTGCGTGCTGGCGTAGCATTGATTGCGTTCTGGATTCCCCAGAGTGGCTGAATCAGACGGATGCTGATTAAGGTGCTAGCTTTCGCTAACTCCCTCCTGTTAGAGAAATTCAAGGTCAACAACAGCCATACAGATCTGAAACCGGTAATTTCCTTACCCCTTTTTTTCTGTAATTTTCCACTCTTTCATTTCCTTTTCCTTTTTTGGAATGTGATTGCTGTATTAAAATTTACTGTATGTGCATTTTAGGATTGATTTGATAGTTCAAACATTCTTCAGCTTTACAGTTCTATTAGCACATGGAAAAATCTGTAACGTGGTCAGCAATTGGTCACAGTATCTATAATGCACCAATCACAGCTCATGTTATTGATTTTGCATGCTAATATAATGTTCCTAAGTGTGAATATTTTAAGTAGACAGAGCTCTGTAAGTCTATGCAAAGGCCTCGGCATGTCTGTGATGAAAATGTGAGAGTGTGAAGAGAACAGTGTTGAGTGACTGGTCTGAATGTTCAGCTCTGCTGCCCATGCCTCCACACACCCAAACGCTGCCACCCATCTGTGGCTTCAGTGCCAAAGCGTGAAATGCCTCATTTACCCTCTGGAGTGTGTGAGAGGTGTGTGTGAGCAGAGTTGAGACGCGAGGGATCATGTTAGCCATGCTAAAGTGCGTGTGTGTGTGTGTGTGTGTGTGTGAGAGAGAGAGAGAGAGAGAGAGAGAGAGAGAGTGAGAGAGAGAGAGAGAGAGAGTGCTGCGTGGGCATCTTTGGAGCACATATGAATAAGTATGTGCGTGTGTGCGTGCGTGTTATTAGAGTCACAGCATGCATGGGGATGTAACCCTGGGGAAAACCCTCTTTAACAGAGATTGAAGAGCCCTAAACACTTCTCGTGGGCACGCGTGTGTGTGGGCGGTGCACGGGTGGTTGTATGTAGTTGTATTCCTTTGTGTGCGTGTGTGCATGTGTTTATGTACTACTTATTTCCTGTTGTGTCTTTTGTCTCTGTGTCAGAAGGAAGAGGTGGTAAGAAAGTGTGTTAACGTAGATGGTGGCATTTTAGCAGATGACATATACAGTGTCCCCCTCTAGGGGACAGTAAAGGTACTGCTGACATTATCCTGTCCAGCACAGCCTCTTCAACAGGAAGGTGTTTCTACACACAAACAGATTAGAAATCTTTACAATAATTCCTGTATCCATGACATTCAATCCATCTCTGTACCACAGTACCCCACATGCCTCCGCAACAATGATTGCAGCAATGTCACATACAGTTCAGTGTGTTGACTGGACATCAGTCAGACACTGAGTACCTGAGTTATCTGGGCTTGGACAGGTCTGGAGGAGAATAACACAGGAATGCATGCTCTGGCTGGGTGTGTGTTAATTTGAATGACGGGGCAGAATACTGTTATAGTGCTGTTATGTGTTTGAAATGAAGATCATGTAAAGATGTTACACCATACCATTTTTTTATTGATTTTTTTTTTTAGTGTGAAAGTATCTGAAGTGGCATGTATCAGCGCGTTGAGATCCTTTGCTGTTCATTGTGTGTTTCCGACACAGAAAACTGGAACACTTCACAAATTAGAATGAAAAACGAGAACGCTAATGACTGAGACTTCTTGAGGTTAATTAGCCAGTGCAACTGTGGCTGTCTTTAAATTGTCCTTGTTTATTAGTCGAGACGGCCAAACAAATGTGGCATTAAAAACAGGCCCATTTCACTCCTTATTTTCATTCTCATTCAGCATGGGCTTTGTATAATGGTTTTTATTCTTTGGAGTTCATTTAGGATATGATTTACTTAAATAAACTGTGTGCCTTTTTTTGAGAGAGGAGTGCATGAAATTAGTAACATGGTCCTTAATCGGTCACTGTGTTAGCAAATCCTCAGTTGCTGGCCCTACAAAATATGTGTCTGTAATACAAACCGTGTCTTATATCACAGCCCAGTCAGAAAACAGAGAGAACTGACAGGAAACAGAAAACACAAAAAGACAGTAAAAAACAGAGGAGGCAGAGAACAGAGAAAAGAGGAATGAGGGGATTGCGAGAACACGGCTAATAAAGTCGAATGAATGCAGTCGGAGGTCAGAGATACCCTAATTAGACTGAAAATGACGAACCAAGCACAGCATAAAGTATCCTTATGAGAACAGTACTGGCATAAGCGCTCTACTAAAAAAAGACCCTGAAATATTGCATCAATAAACTCTGAGCATTGTCCTTAAATGCCTTCTTATTGGACGTATCATATTGGAAGGGATAGCACAGGTCTGCCTGCAGTGGCCAGACTTTTAGTCTGAGGACGGTACACAACGAAACAGTTAGGACATTAACGGTGCTTTTTCAGGCTTGTGTTCATTGACTGAAAAGTCTGACGGCTGGGAAGCCTCGCAGTACATGTGTCAGAGGTGCTGAGTGGTCATTTGATTCATCCCTAAATTGTGTTTGGCTGGCTAAAGGCTGCAGAGATCCATAAAGGCGAATAAGATTTGTATTGATTGATGTTGAAGGGCTTTTGTAGCGAGGTTGCTGAGAGAATGGTGAAAGGGAGACTATCGGACAGCGCTGTATGCATCTTCTTTGAGTGTTAGACAAGGACGAGTCATTTGGGTGTGAGCTGGTTTGGTGGTCAGTTTTCACACATGAAGTCTTTCTGTCTCTTTGTTACACACACAGACACACACACACAAAACACAGAGTTTGGTTGGTTCTTACCATGCCCATAGAGAGATATCATATTTGTAGAGGAACAAGGAACTGTGGGTAATGAAGTTTGTCTGTTTGTTAATCATTATGCCTACCAGGGGCCTCATTAGTGCTTTAGTTTAGCATGGAGAGTTTGTGGCCTGTTAGTGTTGCCATTGCTAACTAATGCCCACCTGCAACTCCACACGTCCAGCACAAACACAGACAGGCCTCTTCAGACTGTCGCTATGACCCTGTGATCATGCCCAAGGTTTTGGGTTATTTAAGAATCAAATCCACCAACAGCTCCTCATCACAGTACATGGACTGGAAGTGATTTGACGGGAAGGCAGCGTCTGATAATGAATCAAATGAAAAGAGTTGTCTAGGTCATAGAAAACATGTTCAAACAAGGTTCAACAAAGAGGAGTCCGCCTCTCAGTATTAGACTGTGATAGGAATTACCTGTGTCTGTTACCATGGGGACCTGTGTCCATGGGGATCGCAATGTTCTGTAGGTGGAGCAGCCCCTTTTCTCTCTTCCCTTCTCTCTCTCTCTCTCTCTCTCTCTGCCTGTCGTGAGACAAAGGCTTGTGCAGAGTGGAGATGGTTGAGGGCTAATGTAAGTCAGTCCTGACCTGCTTCTCTCATTGCTGGAAGGTGTGTCTGTCACAGAGATAAGACACTAGCAGGAGGAGGTGAGGCCAGCTCTGTGTGTGTGTGTGTGTGTGTGTGTGTGTGTGTGTTTGTTTGAGAGACAGAGAAAGAGAGAAAGAAAGACTATATGTGTGTGCTAGTGTGAACACGTGTGAAAGAGAGAGTGCTTGTGAGAGTGTGTGTGTGAAATAGATAGAGAGAGAAAGAAAGAGAAGGAGAGAGAGAGAGAGAGAGAGTGGTCATGTCATCTGTCACTTCTTATTAAAGGACATGTCTGTTCTCTCTAAACCTCCTCCTCCCATTTTCTCCTCATCCTCACAGCTGGCCTCAACCAGTTCTGTCTTTGTCCAACACCTCCTTTAGTCTCAGTGCCTTCAGGGATGCTCATCTCAGTTCATATCAATATGTGTGGCCAATTCTCTGTCTTTGTATCATATCTCCTGTTGTCTTCACTTACCTGTGATATAAAATGACGTAAGATTTGGTATATTTTCATATGTTCTCCATGCCTTTGGTATCTTTCATCATTCATTCTTAACTTGTGTTTAGATTAAGTTAGTCATTCAAACATGACCAATCTTTCTAGTTTATCATTAAAGAGATATGAGGTAAAATTATGTTTGCCTGTGGTGTTTTTAATTGGCAGACTGCGTCATTTGGATGCAGTTGAAAAGGATTATGGGAGTTGGCAATACTTATTCAAACAAAAGTTTCAAAATGACCGACAAAGCCAGTCACTGAATCATGAAAAATGACTCTACTACTAAGTGTCTCTTAATATCATTCCTTTTAAGGATCTATTTATGTAATAATGACACATGAGAAGGGTTTTTTTGTACACTCAGTCACAAAGCTTTAGGCTTGGCGCCCGGCTTTAACATGTCTTGGCATTAAAATTTTTCTTTAGTTCTCTGAAGATGTGTTTATTGAAATGGTGCCACCACTACTATATGTGGTTAGATATGTCTACTTATAGTTGTCTCTGAACGTTGGAGACAGAATAAAGCTTTGTCAGGGCTCATGATAAGTATTAGCTGGAACTCTGTGAATAAAGCAAAGTAGTATTTCCAGGTGCACATCTGTGTTAAAGGGGTTATTTGATTCAGTGGTTTTCAGAATAATGTGACAGTCATTGGCTGGAAAGACCTATTTGACCCATGAGTTAGGCTGTTCTCCATCTCCAAACTTCTCTGTGTGTGGAGCTCTTATGACTGTGCAGGCTTTGTCAAGGAGTCAGGGAGTTTTTTGAATCCTAGTGACACAGTTGTATAGTTGTATAGTGTGTGCATGTGTGTGTTTGTGTGTGCATGTGCGTGTGTGTGTGTGCATGTGCGTGTGTGTGTGTGTATGTGCGTGTGTGTGTGCGTGTGTGTGTGTATGTGCGTGTGTGTGTGCACGAGCGTGTGTGTGTGTGCACGTGTTTGTGTGTGTGTGTGTGTGTGTGTTTTCGTGTATGTGTATGTGTGCGTATAAATGCATGTGTGCGTGTAAATGAGTGTATGCCAGGATGTGCCTGTAGGAAGGTGTCTTCTGAAAGTGTTTGTGGTTTATATTTGTGAGAACTCTCTAATGCGATTGTGTCTGAGCTGAGTGGATGGCCATGTATCACTGAGGCCATGTAAAGCTGTAGAGCCTTGGGAAAGGGCTCAGCTCACAGCAGGTATACCCCACAACTACTCCCACAGCTCTGGGACTGCCCTACTTTTGTGCCGCCTTGATCTGAGCCTATTTTTCTCTCTCTCTCTCTCTTTGTGTGTGTGTGTGTGTGTGTTTGCATGCATGCATGTGTGTGTGTGTGTGTGTCTGTGTTTGTGTGTGTGTATGTGTGTGTGCGTGTGTGCATGTGCATGTATACAGGTAAAAACTGGGACTTGAGTGCTGCTCTCAGTGACTATGAACAGCTGCGGCAGGTCCACACAGCCAACTTGCCACAGGTCTTTAACGAGGGCCGGTACTACAAGCACCCTGAGCGCAACACACCCCAGCACGTCAGTAAGGTGGAACCATGTGTGCAGAGACATGAGGAGAACACTCAGGGTGGGTACAGCTCTCCCGGCAGGCGCTGGATTATACACCCCCCCCCCCCACACACACACTACTAAACGCTCTGCATCAGCAGAACTATAGCATGCACAGGCATTTGATCCTATTCCAGTCAAACACACCTGGCTCTGTTGCTCAGCTGGTTGTCAGGGCCTGTTTAACTGGATCAGGGGTGTTTGTGTAGGGTTAGCACAAAAGCCTGAATACGATGCATTTCCACTGAAGGAGATGGAGTAAAGATCCTTCGTCCTGTTCAACATGATGATGATGAGGGCTGTTATAATTCTCATTTAATATAATTGTGCAGTAGTCGAATATATAATAAAATTATGGCATAATAATAATGTAACTAAGGCTAATCACACCCGTTTCTGATGTTCATTTTTAACAAAACAAAAAAGAACAGGTAAAACTCAGATCATGAAAGTTTATGTGAATCTGTGTTATCTGCAAGAACACCTTCAGTTCTCTCTCTCTGTCTCTCGCTCTCTCACTCTCTCTCTCTCTCTCTCTCGTTCCCTGTTTTTTAATCATCTAAAAATAACCCTAACATTTCATTTTCACCTTAATCATTAATAGGTTTTTTCATACAGACATAAGAACTTAAGTCTTCTGTGAAGGAGGGAAGTTCATCTTTATCACCAAACCAGGACTAAAAATATTATAATAACCTCATATAATTAAGTAACCCATACATGTGAAACAAACCATTTTTCAGAGGTAGCTAGTAAAAACCAAATATGATAAAACTGAAATATGATCTCATCTTTACATCATCAGTCTTCAGTCATAAACAGTACCATGATGCCATAAGTTCAGAATGAGTTGGGGTTTTTTTTGTAGTTTCCTAAAAAAAAATGGGACTCGTCCCTCTTTCTTCTCCTCCTCCAGAGAAGCGTCTCTCGCGTGGCATCTCGCACGCCAGCTCTGCCATCATGTCTTTGGCACGGCTTCACGTGACGGGTGAAAGTGCCAGGGAGCAACTGCCTCTCGACATGCCCATCTACACCTTCCAGCTGCCGGACCTGAGCGTCTACAGCGAGGACTTCCGCAGCTTCATCGAGCGAGACCTCATCGAGCAGTCCACCATGGTGGCCCTGGAACAGGCCGGTGAGTGACAGCCTGGATGATAATCTGTGGGATTATGATGAGTGGTGGTTTCAGATTACCTGCACAGAGAGACTTCATTTCACAGACTCTACAGATGTGACTGCAATCATAAACAACGCCTAGTTTAAGTCCACACAGAGACAGTACAAACCACCCAGTCCTGTTCCTAATGTCACAGCTTTAGAACAACAGCCTGCCTTTAGAGAAAACTGTTTTATTAAAGCTAGAGTTAGGCAGAAAAAAACTTTAATAGATATGCACCCAACAATGCACTGAATTAGATAAGACAGAGCTGCTAATAACACTGAAAGTCATATCCTAGCTCTTTACTCTTTTGCATAAAAGTGCTTGGTTCACCATCCACCTTGCCTGTGGGCATTATTAGTATGAAGGCAAGTTTCCTGTCTGTGTCTGTGTGGCTTACTGTTTGTGTTTTTTTAGCATGGTTTATTGCTGTCTGTGTTGTCTATGCTAAATGTCTTGTTTTGTGTCCCTGTGATTCAGAGCTGTAGATAATTGCCATATGTTGAGTAACCAGAGTTGGTATGGAGTGATATCCAATTATGTTCATAATTAAGATGTTATCAAATATTTGTCTTTATCCCAGTTAAATGAAAGCCAGTCAAGGCTCCCCAGAGGAAAGTAAGTCTATGGGTAACTGCTCCACATAGATGCCACTCTTAACCAGAGCCACTTATGGATCAGGGTTTTCTCATACCTGCATTGTGTCTGATACCTGCATATTTGCTCAGACTTCCACACATATGATTACATGGATGTGGGAGGCATAGAAAACAGAAGCCAACAGACACAGAGAGAGTATGTCAAGAAGCACTAAATCTTCACTTGTCAAATGGGCTTGAATTTTGAAACTGTTCTGGCTGTTCTGCTCTGGTTGTTGTAGCTAATCCAGAAGCCTACATTTCAAAACTCCAGGCCTTTTGATTTGATCTTCTCAGCCGAGTACAGCAATGGAAGCCTCTTCCATGCGTGGTGGATGTTAATTGAAACGGGCAGATGCCCTGAGGGCTGTGGAGCGTGGGGTGGAGCTCCAGGCCTCTGGGCCCAGTCTGGGTGAGGGGGGGTCAGGCCACAGGAGGGGAGTCAGGGGGTGAGAGTAGAGGAGGTAGAGGGTCTTGGTCTAACCTGAACTCAGATCCAGTTCAAGCAGTGGGAGAGAGTCTGTCAGGGCCTTTTTTAGCCGTAGGGCAGACACAGGAGCAAACAGCCACTTCATACAATGACGACCAGGCTTTCTGAAACCCTCAAATGTCAACTAGTCTATGTTAGATATAGATGTTGAATGTAGATGTTAGATATACATGTTAGATTTACATGTTCTAAATCTGAATAGCATTTTTTTTTCCTGTTATTTTCTTCCTCTCTTCACCAACCTTTGAGAATCAACGAGTTAATCAATTAGGACAAAAATTGCAAATTTGAGTTGGAAGCATGACTGATGCTCTAAATCTGATCTTTTTTTATTTTTTGTTTTTGTTTTTTTTGTTTTTTTTAGACTTTCATGAATGTTTTATTTGTCATGTATGTTATATAACTTATGATGTATCAGGTGTGAATGTGACTTGTTCCACTGTGCAGCTGAGACATTAGAATGTGTGCCCTTAGAATGCAGACGTATTGTTTTTTTGTGTTTGCAGGTCGACTCAACTGGTGGTCCAACATGTGCACCAGCTGCAAAAAACTCCTCCCATTGGCCACCACTGGAGACGGCAACTGTCTGTTGCACGCTGCCTCTTTAGGTAAGCTCTGTTACACCAGCCGTGGGTTTTAAACTCTGGGAGGGATGTGACTGCTGTGTTTGTTAATGCGTTCATCTATTTTAGGGTTGACTGGCTTAAGATTCACACAGACTATAATAGAAGCTATTCAACTCAATGACCTCGCTTAAACACAAACTATCCATCATTAACATAAAGTATTTTTTATTACTGTGAGATGGGAAAAGGGTGTTAGCATTTTTAATGCATTTGTTATACATTTATTTCTCATCATTGGATTATTATTGCAGTTTGATTAATATGGGGCCTTAAACCAGGTGTGCCCAGTCCTCCAACTGGAGATCTAGCCTCCTGCACCTGCCTCTAATATTGTACATGGAACACTATTGCTGTGTCCGAAATCATTTGCTCATTCGCTACTCCCTACTCACTATATAGTGTTTGGTGCATAGAACACTCCCTAGGGCATAAGGGCAGATAGCTGTTGTAACATTCTGGACACTGTTTGGATGTTATGCTGCTGCGTAATTATGCACCGGATTTTCGTAATTATTATCTCTGTCGCATAGACAAACACCAGAACATCTGCATCTGATTGGTCTGTAAAGTCTGTAACCTTGCCTTTTAGGAGACAGGCCACAATGCATGATGGTCTAAGTAAATCGATGTAGGGTACATCGGTTGTACCCTACTTTTCACGATGCATTCTGGGATACTTTGAGTGCACCATAACAATTCTCACTACACATTCGAACAGCACTACAAAATGGTGAACTCACTATATAGTGCACTACATAGTGAGTAATGAGTGATTTCAGACACAGCGTATGGCTCTAGAATTTCTCAAAAGTGTTAATTAGCTGGATCAGGTGTGTTCGATTAGGAGTTGTCATTAAATACTACAGGAGAGGAAATCTCCAAGAGTAGAATCAGTCAGCTTTGCCTTAAATGAATATTCAGCATAAAACACTATCATAAAACACTAAGATGCATTTTAGAGGCAAAACATGAGAGATGAGTAGGTAAGAGGAAGTAGTCCACATCAATGTTCTCCAAACCTGTCCATAGCTTTCTCCAGCCTGTCACTTTCCCTAAACCACTACATACCATTCCTCTGTTCATGAGCGGATGGGCTAATGATTCATCATGTCATTGTAAAGAGGGATAAACCCAGCCCAAACTCTGTGGTCATGGCTGTGCTCATTTTCAAATCACTACCAGATGTTCTGAACATCTTCAGAAACTGTAAAAACCAAAATTATGTTCAATTACATTTTTTGTTACGAAAAGTGCTGAAAGCCTTGCGTTTTCGGTGATTTTGAGAAGCGGTATGTGTGATCATAATTTTCCCAGTATTTTAAAATTTTGTGTCTGATAACAAGATGGTCAGACATGAGCTATGGGATCTCTTCAGATTTTGTCCCGCACATTTTCACGGCAGAACATTGTCAGAATTGGTAAAAGTACAATATTTTCAAAATTTGAAACCTTCTAAAAAGTCTAAGTTCTCAAAAAAGTAACTTGTTGATTGAAGTACAGTAGCTGTAAGAAATGTAATTAAATACATTAAGACTGTACCTACATTTGGTACATACATTCAGTCCCCACCCCAGACCTTAGATGACATGGCTGGACAATGGTAGTTATTCCTTATATTATTCCATTATGTGTACCTGTACTATCTTAGCTTCATTGGTTCCATGCGTGAGCATCAAAGTATGTTTTCTCTCTCTCTGTCTCTCTTTCGCTCTCTCACTCTCTCCCTGTGTGTGTGTTTGTGTTTGTGTTCAGGAATGTGGGGGTTCCATGACAGGGACCTGGTCTTGAGGAAGTCCCTGTATGCCATGATGAAGAGTGGAGCTGAGAGGGAGGCTCTGAAAAGGAGGTGGAGATGGCAACAAACACAGCAGAACAAAGAGGTTAGAGCTACACCTCCTGTCTGTCAAACTGCTCTCGTTACAGCTGTACAGCTCAACAACACATTAGCACGCACTCACTGCAACAGTATCACATTAACACACACATACACACACACATGCTGCAACAGTTACACGTTAACACACACTCACTGCAACAGTATCACATTAACACACACATACACACACACATGCTGCAACAGTTACACGTTAACACACACTCACTGCAACAGTATCACATTAACACACACATACACACACACATGCTGCAACAGTATCACATAAACACACACTCACTGCAACAGTATCGCATTAACACACACACATGCACACACACACATGCTGCAACAGTATCACATAAACACACACATAAACACACACACTCACTGCAACAGTATCACATTAACACACACATAAACACAAACACACATAAACACACACACACGCTGCAACAGTATCACATTAACACACACTCACTGCAACAGTATCGCACTGACTGGACATAGCCTCTTAGTCACTTAGCTTAACTTAACTGCACAGCACAGCTATGAGCTAATCAGACGGTCATTTTTTCCCCAGCCGAAGTGTAGCCAACGGCCAGCTCTGTATTAGCCATGAAAACCTTAACATTCCCATGTACTGTACATGGCTGGAGTGTTTTACAGTGTTCCAGTGCCAGTGAATAAAGCAATAAGAATTGTGAGGATGTACAGTTTGCTGTTTGCCTCTGACAGTCTCTCATGGGTAGTGGAAATATATCTATAAGTGTAGGAGTGTTAGAGCAGAAGAGAGGAAAGAATATATGTATCAGAATGTGTGGGTGTGTTTCCTTTAGCATGATTTTTCTGTGTATATTAACCTTTCTCTCTCTCTCTCTCTCTCCCTGTAGTCGGGGCTGGTGTACACAGAGGAAGAGTGGGAGAGAGAGTGGAATGAACTCCTGAAATTAGCCTCTAGTGAACCACGCACACACATCAGCAAGAATGGCAACAACAGTGGAGGGTAAATTTCTCTCTCTTTCTCTCTCTCTCTCTCTCTCTCTCTCTCTTTCTCACAGTCACACATATACACACGTGTACCCAAATGTATGCTTACACACCCACAAACCTCTTCCCACATACACACACCCTTAGAGCTCCCTACACACGTCTTTACACATCCTACAAATTAGTGACTCACCCACTCTCTCACACACACACACACACACACACACACACACACACACACACACACATAGATACGTGCATAGACAGACCATGCCAGAGGCACACACACCTTCATTCACATTCACACAATATAAAATTCAGTAAACAAACACAGAATAAATCAACTGACCAAGCACTAAATATCACCAAATACAGCAAAAACAGAGAGGTTCAGTGAACTGAGGTTAACCAAAGGAAACTGCTCAAAAACTAAGCTGGCAGAGATTACAGAACTGTAGAGCCAGAGAGAGAGAGACAGAGAGAGAGAGAGAGAGAGAGACAGACAGAGACAGAGAGAGGGAGAGGGAGAGAGACGGACTGTCACTATGGCTATTCCTTAAACAGTCGAGAGGGTAAAAAAATATTTGAAGAGAGGCCTGTTTGAAAAGTGAAAAACAAATAACAGAAGTGAAGTAGGAACAGGACAGGCTTTAAGGTAACAGGAAGTTATCTCACACTATGCTATAGGAGATAAGAGGTCAAACCGGTTAATGGCCAGTGAACTGCACTGTGCATTGGTTGTAATGTACAGTCTCTCCCTCCTTGACTGTCATCTCTCTGAGCAATGCTAACACACAGCCAATGCACTGCTACACTGCTATTAAAGGCCACCGGTGATTAAGCACCTCCAGCAGTTGGAATTAGACCCTCCACATGATACAGGGTCACCGATTCATTAACACCGGAGAGGATCTGATTAAGAGTGCCTCACTTGTGCTGACTATTCCAGTACACAACAGCGTTTTGTGCAATCAGAAAAAGGTGCACCGCATCCTTCCTCATCATGGAGAAGAGATTCTGTACCACATTCTAGATGAAGCTGTTTGTGTCAATTTGATACAAAACACTGCCATCTAGTGGCTGTTTGTTCTAAGTAATACTTGGTGAAGAGTCAGTCATACTAATGAAAATTCTGAAGTAGGTGGTCTTTGGAGAAACCCAGTGTGTTAGGTTCATTAATTATTTGCATTAATTCTGTGATTTTGTGTGTATGTGTGTGTGTGTGTGTGTGAAGAAGAGGAGTCTTTTAGAGTGACTCGTCTCAGTGTTTAGAAGTGTTAATTTGCACATGTCTGTATGTTTGTGTTTGAAGTTTAGACTCTGAGTATGTGTGTTTGAAGGAGAGCCCCTTTAGAGAGATTCAGTTAGGCGTGTTTATTTTCTCAGTATCTGTGTGTGAGCATGTGTTTATATATACTTAAACATGTGAACCTGTGAGTTTACCTCAGGCCATGAAAGAATGTGTATGGAAACTGTATGATGTGAATTGTCTGTGGTTTCCTCTCCAGGCGAGAGACTGTCTTACTGTGGTTTCAAGAGTTTCCATCCAGACACACACAGATAGAAACACTCACTGTAGCTGTGTGTAACCTTGCCCAGCTCTTGTGTGTGTGTGTGTGTCTATCTGCTCTGTTCGACCTAACACAAAACACCTCAGATTTGAAAACTAACACCTATCTGTGTCACTCTCGCATTATTAAGTTGACATGTCAGCAACAGCGACCCACTACAATGTTTTCTTTACTTGTAACTTGAGCTTTCGAGAATATCCCACAGGTCATAATGTACTTTGCTGATGGGAATGCGATAACACCATGATTTGGTCTTGTTTCAATTAAAACGCTTACTCTGTGACCAGCCACGCAGCTGTCGCTTTTCTTAAACATGTAAGATCATATCCGTTCATGTCTCAGTGTTTCCAGGTCTCTTCAAAAGTCATTTCTTTTCATTTGTGTAAAAAAAAAATGTATTTCCTCTTTGCAGATATTCAACTTTTTTATAGTGTTCACTAACCTCTGGCGGGGTGAATATCAAACAGAGGACCAAATTCCCTTTGAGCCATTTCCTCACCGGTGTTTTTATTTTTTTAATTTCCTCGGTCCTCTCTGATGCGATTTTTATCGGTGAAGAACGAAAGCGACGTAAAAAAGTTTGGGTGTCGTCATTTGTTTTTGGAAAGCCTGTTTGCTGAACGGAGAACAGGGTTTGATAACAGGACTGAAGTGTTGATTAATGCCTCAGTGCGCTACTCTGACTCTGTGATAATAAGTAATCAGGTTAGAGCTGTGTTTTGTGCCCTGGTGTATGGTGAGCCCATTAAGAGAATGAGAGTGGGAATTCACATATTAAAAGGCTCTTCATTAGTGTCAGCTATGGCGTTTTGCAGCTCGGCTTTTTTTTTTCTTTCTTTTTTTTTTTTTTTCTTTCTGTGCGTGAGGACTTCATTTTGCTGCATTCCCTCAAGGGGATAAGCTTTGCTAGGCTAGGAACAGAGCTCTCTTTCGCTCTCTCTCTCTGTCTCTCATTCTTGCTCTCTCTCACTCTTTCTTTCACTTTCTTTGTTATCTTACCACACACACACACATATTGCAGGTGCAGCACCATGGAAAAAAAGCTTTTGATTCCATCGTAATTGTTGCAGTGTGGTTGTAAAGGAGTGAACGGGAGTATGTGAGAGAAGTTTGTTTGAAGAGAGGAGCTTTTTTGCCTTATATTAGCTACTGGAATTTGAGATGATAGTTCTATAATCAGTGGATATCATATCAAAGACAGCATAGAGACTGTAGAACAAAACTAGTGCTTTGACTAGAGGAATACAACAGATAACCAAATGTTTACCCTACCACTGAATGAAAAGCTTCTTGTTTGTGTGTGTGTATGTGCGTGTGCGTGTGTGTGTGTGTGTATATGTGCGTGTGTGTGTGTGTGTGTGTGTGTATGTGCGCGTGTGTGTGTGTGTTTGTGTGTGGTCCACAGGGTGGATAACTCGGAGGATCCGGTTTATGAGAGCCTGGAGGAGTTCCATGTGTTTGTGCTGGCTCACGTGTTGAGACGGCCCATAGTGGTGGTGGCCGACACCATGCTGCGAGACTCCGGAGGGGAAGGTAAGTTCACCAGGGGAGTCAATGCTGAGATAAAAGAATGAGGGCAGTGTTTGGGGACTGCAGGGCTCTGTGTGGGTCCCCTACTCCACCCATCTGCTGTCCGAGAAGACTTTACCCAACGTGTCTCATCACTAAATTACTGAGTATTATAGAAATATTGATATTGTTACAGTCATTTTTCTGTTATTTGCAGGTTTGTTGTGTAGTCTGTAAGCCCTGGAGGTGAATGACTTTTAAGTGGTAAAAGTTACATTAGTTATAATGTTTCAGTGGTGATATTTCATTTGTGGTTTAAAATTTTCCGTCTGGTTTTCCTTCCAGCTTTTGCTCCCATTCCTTTCGGAGGGCTGTATCTGCCCCTGGAGGTGCCACCAAACCGATGCCACTGCTCCCCACTGGTGCTGGCATACGACCAAGCCCACTTCTCTGCTCTGGTGTCAATGGAGCAAAGAGACCAACAGCGAGAACAAGGTACAAACCAATCAGAACTCAGGACTGAGTCAGAACTGGCCAATCAGGGCAGTGGTTTTGACAAAGGCAGACCTGTAATAGGTCTTGTAGGACTGATCAGTCACAGGAAACTATTCAAAAACTGCTCAAGACCAGATACTGAAGAACAGGGGTTAAACTGACCGATCACACTGCTTTTGACACAAACACTGATATGAATAAGTGAAACCATGAGTGACCAATAGTAGCAGAGAATCTTGTTAGTAATGGCCAATCACAGCCCAGATGAAGACAAAGTCAAAGTTTGACAAAGACAAAATGACACCCCAAGAGAAAAGCTCGTTTGAATCCACAATCCACAGTCACACTGGTGAGATAAAAACAAATTAGACGTATCTTAGTGTGTACTCAAGATGAAGTGGCCACAGCAGTGCTCAGAAATAGCTTCAAAGACCAACCAAAGGGAGAAATTAACCAAAAAATACTTCAAATGCTAGACCATTCCATATTGGTCAGTTATGTAACATTCAAATCACGCTGTGCCTGCACGAAATGACTAATTACACTCATTTTCATTCAGAATGCTGTTTTAGTGCACTGAAGGAAGTAGCTTCACACACCGGCAGGGAACACGTCGCTGGCAGCCTCGCCTTTACTGTTTTAATTATAGGGTTTTGATTTCACAGCTAAGAATAAGATCATACTCCCCGTCATCCCTGGTGAATTATGCATGGGGTTGATGCCTAATTACCAATAATCAATTATTAAACAAGGTCCTTCAAACAGCAGTCTGCACGAGAGAGAGAGAGATTTTAGTGAACTATAGCATGTCAATATCTGCCGTATCAGGAGGATTGTGTACTTAATGAAGGATGCAGTTGCCCACCTCCTCTTGTCTCTACCTCTCATCTCTCAGCCGAAACAATGAACACTGCAAATAACAAACTAATCTCAGGATTTACCCCTGAGTAGTGTTTGTTTTGGGTACTTATTATCTGCAAATCTTATTTCATTTGTATTTAAAGCCCTGGGTACTGTGTATGTGGCTCTGTGTTTGAGAGATTTCTCTGACAGTTACAGTCCACTGGTGAGCGTCTGAACTTTACCTGACTGCCTCTCGCACTGATCTTTTGAAAAGCGCCAGAGGAGGTGTCTGTGATGACCCTCCTCAAATAGGACTGATACCATCTCTCTCTCTCTCTCTCTCTCTCTCTCTCTCTCTCTCTGTGGTGTGGTCTGGATGCAGGCCTGTCATTTACATGGACATTGAGCCAACTCTGTCCCCACATCTCTCCCAGACTCTTCATATTTGGGCTATCAGACTTGCGAGGCCTGGTCATTAGCACTCAGGATAGCATTCACACATACACACACACACACACACTCACCCTAAACTTACTCTTCCCATGTAGGCGTATGGAAAGTTTCTTTCACAACCACAAGCAGATTTACATCTTTCGACTCTGTACGACCCGATTAGTGTGCATGAGAACTGTTGAGCAATATGAGTGACTTTGTACAAATTCATGCGTACTTTTATTACTTATATACTTTTTTTATAAGTAGTATACAAAATGTCAGAGGTGCATTTTTGTGTTTGTCATATGGATACTTTTTCATTCAGTTAACAGTCACATTGCCGAGACTTGCCTAAATTCAGTGCAGTTACATAGTCTTACACAGACTACTTAAAAATTTAATGACCCATATAGTTTTACACTCCTCTACAGGCATGTGTGTCAGAAAACAATATGCCTGGACCTGTTGCAATGTGCTTTTATAATTATAATAGTAAATCAGTGATATAAGGGAGACAACTTGTTCTATTTTCATTTACTATGGCTTAGCACGCTTCCAAATTTTGTCAGCGGAGTCATCTTTAAAAACGGGAAGAAAGAGATGCACTGTGGAAGTGTCTTAAAGGAATAATGAATCATTTATGGGTAGAGAGGCTCTTCTGATGTGTTCAGTAGATGGCGTCATCGTCCTCTCTGGCCATCTGAGCACTCCTGTTTATTTGGACTCTCTGACCCCATGAGCCAGGGGGGCTGTGGTTGGTTTTGAAGCAGCAGGGCGCTGACAGATTAGAGAGCTCCTATGTAGATGAATTTTCTCTGGGATATGAAAGGTAACTCAAAATAATGTACGCCTCTTGTATCTCCTGGATCGAGGCCATTGCACACCAGCTACTGTATAATTATTCCACCTCTACCCGGATGTGGTTTGTCTCCAGTTACTAGACAGTGAACGCCTGTGAAATGAGCTTTTGAGAAGTGAGTGGGAGAGAGCGAGAGCAAAAGGGAGGGAGATCTTTTCACTTCTTCTTTATATAAATGATGTAAAAGAGACTGCCCTCAGAAGTCTGGTATGAGGTCATCTGTTGCTAAGCGCCTGGAAACAGTTAGAATCACAAGACCCACTCCCTCACTCTGGGTTTTTTCTGTTAATACTCACTTCCCCCTACTCTTTCTGTTTTCTTCACTGTGTTTCCTATCTCTCTTTCTTTCTCTCTCTCTCTCTCTCTCTCTCTCTCTCTCTCTCTCTCTCTCTCTCTTTCTCCTTCCTCTTAGACCAGCGCATAACTGTTTTCCCTCTGCCAGTTCTGTTGCATTAACTTCTGCATGCATGTATGAAGGTTGCTTTATGCATGCCTCTTTAGTGAGGGATATTTTTTTTCCTCTATGTTCCAGTCAGAAGATCAGAAGATTAACATAAAAAAATGAAGTTATGCCACAGAGAATGAATTGGAACCTCAGTCTTCGAAGTCTTGTGACTTTTTAGCTTTGTCAGCTGAGTCCCATGCCCCCCCCTTTTTCCTTTTTTTTGAGGGGGGGGGGGGGGGGGGTCCCAGTACAGCAATAAAGTGTTTTTTAGCTGAGGTGTCAAATCATCAGGTGTATCGTGCTGTAATATAGACCTCTTTTCCCTCTTTCATTCACATGTGCACTCCCTCACTGCAGCTGAATGAGTCTAGTGTCTGGGGGCCACACCAGTGGTGCCTTCTTTAAAACGCCCATCTTTCTTTACTGTGGTCCAGCACTGTGTGAGTGCAGTCTACCCATGGAAAACCTCTGCAGCTATTTCAGGCTCACGCTTCCACTTTTAAAAGACTTCCAGGTTTTCTTTGGCATCGACTAACCAACCCTTTCAACTGTTCCAAGTACAAAAGCGGCATTTTCTTTTTTTTTTTTTTTCGCCCAGACCACCAGCTCGCCCTCTCAGATTTTTAAAAAAAATTTAACCGTGTTTCCCATTAAAGGCTGATTACAACTGACGTCACAGCATCATTCTTGCTGATGAAGTCTGCTGTTTATGGCCAGACTCTTTTGCTTTATATGCGGCTGTGAGAATATGGGCTACATGTGCTACAGGTCATGTGACATCTGATGAAACATCAGGGGAGTAAAAACTGAAGGCTGTGTTTATACACATGATTGTTGTTTACTACAGCCCTTTTTTTAAAATATACTCCCGTTGGAAGCTGTTTTAATCCTGGAATTCACATCAGTACATTTGATTGCGTGACAAAATTGTTTTGAAGACATGTGTGCAGTGAGTAATTTTACCCACTAGAGGGAGTCTATTTAGAAGAAAACCACACAGAAACAAGCAAGGCACTCCTCTGGAATGCTTTTGGCCAGTCTTTGGTAATACATTCACATTCATATTGAAAATGCATGATTCATACGGTATGTTTTCTGAATAATCTCGCGCAGCTCTGACACCAACGCCGGACTGGACTAAATTGTTCTTCTAAATTGTATTGTTCTGTGCACGGCAGGAATGAAGTTTCTGTGTGTGGTAGGGGTAATGTAGCATGTCATAGTCTGTCAACCCTGTTATCTATCAACAAATCCTGTTTGTATTATTCATACAATACCACCAGTGACCTTATTTGGGGTCATACGTTTTCAAGCACATAGAACTTGTGTGTCTGTGTTTTTTCTCATCACTTATCGGAGAATGAGTGATGATTCTCGTTCTCCCCTCCACCCTTTCCCTCCCCCTCGGTTTCCGCCGTTCCTCAGCTCTGTCCGGGAGGACTTCCAACTATACCATTTAGGAAGCAACTGGTGTGGCTGCTTGTGTTTCAGTTAGATGTGACGTCCAAAATGCATATGGCGCTCGAGAAGGTCAGTCAAGGACACTGACCAACGGTTTCCAGCAGGGAGAATGGCTACAGTATGTTACACACTGTCCCACACAGCTGAATTGGCTGTAGTAGTGTTTGGATTTGGACCAGGCCCAAATGGGAACAACAGATCAGCCATCGGCTCTGTGAGCTGGGCTGAGAGGAGAAGACAGCTGCGCTGTGGGAGTCAGGCCACAACCCTGCATACCCCCGATGTCCACCATCTGACCTCGGGTTTGTGGGAATAGTATGTACATGTGTGTGTGCCTGAGTGGGAGTAACGGCATGTTTGGGCAAACGCGTGTTAGTGTGCGTACGTATTTAGGTGTGTGCGTATTTGTGTTTTGGTTTGTGTGTGTGTGTGTGTGTGTGTGTGTGTATGTTTGTCTTTGTTTGAGGTGTATATGTGAATGCACAAAGACACGTGCAAGGCTCTTCAGTAAACTCCCATAATCAAAAGTTCCTCCTACTCGCCCTGTTCATCTCTCTCTCTTTCTCTCTCTCTCCCTCCTATGGTCGTCTGACTTCTGTCCTGGCATGACTCCATTTGGAGAGTTTCCATGGGTCCGTGACCAGCAAAACACCTTGCAACATGACCCAAAGATGTCACTCACACAATATCCATTTCAGATACCCAGACGGGCTGTAGTTAATAGTGCAATGTGGGAAAGCATATTTGCCATGTCTGCAGTGTGAATGAATTACTCAGTTACTGCAGCCAATAGGAGCCAAGAGCATTAATAGCACAGGACCTCATGTGCTTGTTTGCTCTCATACACATTGTTCCATATGTTAATAATTAACTGTCATTACACTAATGTTTCTCACAACCTGAAGCTACAGTGTGGATGTTTGAGATCTCGAAGAATGAAAAATGTCTCCAAAATGAAAATAACATGTGGATGCCTTGTGATGTGACATGTTCTTGATATCACATTTTTGATTTGGCTCTTGGCAAGAGCGTTCTGAATGAAGAGTTGGGTGGAGGGCAAAAAGGCTTTTGCTTATTTAAAAATCAACAGGGAGGTAGAGACTGGAAGTCTGTGGTGTGGCTGTATTTTGGCTACTGTGGTGGGAGGCCTGCTTCAGAAATACACACACACACACACACGGCACAAAGAGACCCCCCGCTCCCATGGTGAGTGTAAGATTAAAGCTGGGGACCGATTGAAATTATTCCCTGGGCCATGTGTCGAGAAGTTTTCCACACCAGATCTTAGGAAATGGCAGTGATGTCGTGACGAACCAATACTGTGTTCCAGACAGGAATGTCCTCTGCTCTAACACGCTGAGTTCCCCTCAAGTCATGAGGACGCTAGTTCTCAGCTTCTCTCTCTCTCTCCCTCTCCCTCTCTATTTTGGAAAGAGCCATCGGTCGGACAGAGAAGGGAAAGAGAGAAGGAGTGTAGTGGGAGGAGAGCGAGACTCTGTCATCCTCTCGTCTGTTTAGGAAACAAGACTCCACCCAAACGGTGTCGGAAACCTGCGTCCGCGTCTGGCTTGTATTTTCAGTGATTAATGTTGAAACAGATCTTCCTGTGTGTGGTGTGGATGGCACGAGAAAATGGGTTTTGCCACAGTGCAGCGCTTTCATTATCGCTTCTAGAGCTCTCCACCGTCTGCCGTCATAAAGCGTAGCACAGTGCCACTTCAGTCAAACATTTCAAACGCAACAAGAGAGACCGAAGCCTGTTACCATGGTGCAAGCCATCTCAAAAGGCTTTTTTTAAGAGATGTGAAAGGGATAATGTGCACATTAATCTTGCGCAGAGCTTTGCCAAACACATTCTTACGGTTCATAGCATCATAGCCTTTTTGTAGCTTTACTGTATCTACACAGGCTCTTGCCTGTATTACACTAACATTTGCCTCTGACTTCTTGTTTCGAGGAAAGATCTAATAGTGCGGATCTTTGTTCTGGAGAAAGACTTTGGCATGTTTGTTGGAAGGTCATCCAGAGCCACCCTTTTCTTACAGAACTAAAGCTCTCCTACTTTTCTCTCCTAGCCGTCATCCCTCTGACTGACTCAGAGCACAAGCTGCTTGCCCTGCACTTTGCCGTGGACCCCGGACCAGACTGGGAGTGGGGGAGGGACGATAATGACAACGCCAAGCTGGCCAAGTAAGGCCTGTCTGTGTGTGTGTGTGTGATGTGTGTGCGTGTGTGTGTGTGTGTGTGTGTGTGCATGTGCGTGTGTGTTTGTGTACACATGTGACAGGCACCCCCCCAACAAGGCTGCGGGGGGTGAGTGAGGAGACTTTTTATGGCTTCCCTTTACCCATCATGCCTCAACAAGAGGAGCAGAGACAGGAGGAGGAGGAGGTGTAATGAGGGTCTCTCTGGCTATATTATTCCTAGCATTTGAGGGATTTAGCTCAGCTAAATCTAGGCCTCAGGGTCAGGGTATAGAATGAGAGGAGAACATACTATTACAGCATATTCATCTGGAAAAGCTCAGCCAGCCGGGACAGATAGAGCCCCCCACCCCCAACAATTATCCTCACTCCATTATCAGGGTTTTAGGCTCTTTTTTCATTGGGCTCAATGGACGAATTTTCTTGTTCGCTAGTGTTCTTCTTGCTACTAACCGTAAAGAAGTCAATTAATCAACTGTAAATGAAATATAAACTGCCACACCCATAGTCGGGTTGCAGATTAGGAAATGTTGTGGCCCTTAGCAAACATCTGTTCTTGAATATAAGGTAATAAAGTAGCCTTATGCTCCATTGAATCCTCAATGTACTGATGAATAGACACTAATAGCCTCATCGCCTCTTGGTGACTGAGGAATTTAGCATTGATTTAATTTCTGTCTGTCTTCATCACTTGGTGGAGAAATTTTTCCAACCATACACAGATAAAAGACAGACTATTCAAGAAGCGGAGCTGATTCCAGCCCTGGAACGAGATGCCAGTTCATTAATATGTTATAGGATGACTCTGAATGATGCCAGTGTTTGATTAAAATATTCTGTCTTCTCTAGTCTGATTCTGTCACTGGAGGCAAAATTGAATCTTCTGCACAGCTACATGAATGTAACGTGGATTCGAATTCCATCAGAGACAAGGGTGGGTGCCTCCTCCATTGCCTCTTTGTAAAGGCCAGCTTAATCTGAATACATTTCAGTGTTTAAAGATTCTCACAAGTTTTTTTAAACAGGGCCTGAATTACCTGCTTGTTTGAGTATTAGAGTTATGGTGATATTTTTGTTTTTTACTGTTGTAACATTACCATGGTTGTTACAGCTCATGTGGTCTAACCAGTCTAGGTTACTATAGTATTCATTTGCTGGTTTTTGCAGTGTTATAGAGTCTCATGATAGTCTGATGTTACTGTGATTACTAGTTTCTACAAACATAATCTAGTGTCTAATTGTATGTCTGTGCTACTGTTACCGTTGCATTTCCATACACTGTTCTGTTACTGTCTCATTGTTAGTCTGTGCTATTACAATAGTATTTGGTTACTAATTCATGCTGTTAGTATCTCACTGACAGCACATGCTGTTACTATAGTATCTCATTGACAGTCCACGCTGTTACTATAGTTTCTCATTGACAGCGCGTGCTGTTACTATAGTATCTCATTGACAGTCTATACTATTACTGTAGTATCTCATTTATAATCTGTGTTGTTCAGGCTCCTTTGGCTCAGCCGGAGTCGCCCACAGCCTCAGCAGGTGAGGATGTCCAGTCTCTGGCTGAATCCATGGACTCAGACCGAGAATCCGTCGGCAGCAACTCCAACGTCAACAATGGCAAGTCCAGCAAAGAAAAGGACAAGGAAAAGCAACGCAAGGACAAAGACAAAACCAGGGCAGACTCAGTGGCCAACAAGCTTGGCAGTTTCAGCAAAACTCTGGGCATCAAGCTGAAGAGGAACATGGGAGGTTTGGGTGGACTGGTACACGGCAAGATCAGCAAATCCAACTCAACAAACGGCCGCAGCGTTGAGAACGGGGAACAGAAGCCTAAGAAAAAGGATTCGAAAACCCGCAAGGGCAGCAAAGAGGAGTCTGGCCAATCGGCCAGCACATCTTCATCAGAGAAGGCCACCAGTCCCTCACCCACAGATGGAGCGTCGGGGAGTTCCCCCGGCGAGAGGCAGCCAGGTTCAGGAAAAGCATCTGGTGACCGTGCGTTGGAGAGCTGGAAATACAGCACGGACGTCAAGCTGAGCCTCAACATTCTACGGGCCGCCATGCAAGGCGAACGGAAGTTCATCTTTGCCGGGCTCTTGCTCACCAGCCATCGGCATCAGTTCCACGAGGAGATGATCAGCTTCTACCTGAGTAGTGCTCAGGAACGCTTCACTGCCGAACAGGAACAGAAGAGGAAAGCTGAGGCTGAGAAGAAGGCTTCGACCAACGGGGCGGCCTTGAAGAAACCGGAACAGGAGAGTGTGTTTCAGAGAGAACGCTCAGACAGCTCTCCGCCCGAGAGCTGCTCGCCGGTCCTCCATCCGAGCCATAACCCACAGCTGACAATGAAGGCGCAGGAGAGAAACAGCCCCACCCTGGTGGGCTCCCCGATCTCTACTCCCATCCCCACCCCCGTCCCCGCCTCTTCCATGTCTCCGATCCCATTTTCCTCCCCCAGTATCGGTGCTAAGAGACAAGGGCCCGTCCCAGTGTCTGCCCACTATAGCCATACCCCGCCCATCCAGAGGCACAGTGTCATCCACCTGCGAGATGTCAACGTCCAGTCGCCCAGCTTCCAGGATGACCCTTATAAGCCAGTGGTGGGTACTTTGAAGACCTGTGCCACATACCCCCAGCAGAACCGTTCACTGTCCTCCCAGAGCTACAGCCCAGCCCGCATGTCTGGGGTACGCACCATCAATGCAGTGGAGGCTCTTCCATACAACATGCCCGGGGAGCACAAGTCACACACATACACCAATGGCTTCGACGCAGGCGACATCCGGGACAGCCTGGAGTTCGCCGACGAAGACCCGACGCCACACGCCTGGCTCAGCCACGATAAAACCAAAGGGAGGAACAGCGGCTGTCCCATGTACTGCTTCCAGCAGAAACGCTGTAAGAGGGAGAACTGCTCCTTCTACGGCAGACCAGAGACGGAGAACTACTGCTCTTATTGCTACAGGGAGGAGCTAAAACGCAGGGAGAGGGAGGGCAAGACACACCGGCCTGGATAGCCAAGACACACACACTTCTCTTAATACACAAACGCAAACACACAGCCACCAACGCATCCAGCCGGACTCAGCAAAGGAATGACATACACATTATCACCCCTCTGCACTCGATGAGTAATAATGACAAATTAAAAAAAGAAAAAGAAAAAGAAAAACTGCTGGCATAGCAGTTTCCTATTCTATTTAAGAATGGTTTCCCTGTATTCTTGTTACCTTTCCTTCAATAGCAGAGGACACTGTTACCTAATATGATAAAGGAAGTGCAACTGGAATCAGTTTACAGCTTTGGCCAGAGATTGTGCTGTTGTTTTGTTTTTGTTTCATTTTGTTCTGTTTTGTTTGTATGTTCGTCTGTTTGTTTGTTTATTTGATGCCAGATTGAATTGGATCTTTTACTTGTTTTAGAGTAAAAGTTCACATCTGTGTATTTTGCTCAGAGTACGTATTGTAATATCCTCATACCTTTTAATAGAAATGTCAAAGAAAGAGTGAACCTCCATGAAGCTCTCCAATCAAAAGTGAACTGGAGGTTTGGAGTGAGGCTGATCTGAATGCAATACTCCACAGCATAGTTCTTGGAAAGTCTCTGTACTGAGTAATGTGTGTTTTGCTGTGTGTTACAAATAATTACCATGGGAGGGAAAAGTACTGCTAAGCATGGATTTTTTTTTTCTTGAAAAAAAAGAAGCAATAAGTTTGGTAATGTCAACCCCTCCCTCTTTTTTATCTATGCATCCATATCGTCAGCCATAAACTGATTTTTTTTTTCTTTTTTATTAGAGATTTGAATGAGATTTCAGCATGTCCTGATCCACGTCCAGTGTACATCCTGTGGTTTATATAAATGTGCTGATAGATTGATATTGTGGACTATATGTACGCTGTATCACACAAAACATCAGCTTATGAATGATCTGACAGGACCTTTGTGTATGTCGGTTTCATATTTCCATTCGATGCTCTCTTATTGTGTACAATTTAGTTTGTATTTTTTTTGTTTTGTTTTTTTCATTAATGTATCAGAGGAAATCTGATGTTTAT
This sequence comes from Chanos chanos, assembly GCF_902362185.1. Taxonomy (NCBI): domain Eukaryota; kingdom Metazoa; phylum Chordata; class Actinopteri; order Gonorynchiformes; family Chanidae; genus Chanos; species Chanos chanos. The sequence goes on from NC_044496.1 coordinate 37,298,311, forward strand.
TTCATACTAGCTGTACATGCTATTGCAGTTTATTAGATTCACTCATTGGAAACGCTGAGCTAACGTAAAACGAACCATAGACGGCCCAATTTACACCTTACTCAGATGTTGTTCTGAGCTAATGGAAAAGAGACCCTCATACATCAGAGGTCTGAGCGGACAGCAGGGAAAAAAAAACCCATCTGTAATCTCCATAGACACGCCCACCCCACTGTTGGCAAAGGTTTTGTGTAACTCACAAATAATCTTGTAAGCTCAGCCGTGTTAGCCAGCCGTAGATCCATCCCTCTGCTTTTCCTTTAGCTATGATGTGTGCCAAAAACAATCTTCAACTTTTAATTAGTCCTCAGGTACAGTTTTTTTTAAAAAAAAATCAAATGATATTTTTTTTTGACTCATAAATCTTTAATCCCTAAATGTAGGAGTAAAATTGGAAAAGATACATATCTGCCCTTTTTTTTCCTAAATTGCCATGTAGAATTAAGAATATATTTCAATTTTTTTTCTTCTTTTTTATCCTCCCAGACAAGGTTGCGGGTTCTAACTATAGAAACCTCCCATCGTTTCGCTGAATATACCGGCTGACTTTGTTAAAACTTACTAACTAGCTCTGCTTAGAGACACACACACACACACACACACACACAGGTGTTTAGCAGCTTGGTGGTGAGATTATAAGGTGCGCTAATATGTCAGAATGTGGCCATTCAAAGACTGGCTTTGATTCCAGTGCCGCTGGAAAGAAAGAAGAAAAAAAAAAGCCCCACCACAAGCCTTTTTTGTGACATTGTTAGTGCTTTATCCACCCTGTATACCTCTGAAAAAAGCTGAGGTTCTCTCAAAGTGCTTTTTTTTTTCTTTTTTTTTTAACTCTTTTGAATGTTACTACTGTAATAACATTGCTGTCGTTGTGTGTTTTTTGTGATGACAACTGGATACCATGCCGTCCTTATATGAGTCTCTCTCTCTGTCTCTCTGTCCCTCTGTCTCTCTCTCTCTCTCTCTGTCTCTTTCTATCTCGCTTTCTTTCTGTCTCTTACTCTCCCGCTTTCTTTCTTTCTTTCTTTCTTCTGGCCAAGGATGTCCTCTGTTTCCTGTGTGGTGGCTTCCCTCGTTTCTACTCCATACACTGCAATTCCTCCTCTCCTCCCTGCCTTTCTCCTCCTTTACTATGTGGCAAACTCATGGAGTCTCACCAGATTAGAACTGTAAAATATGATTTTATATTCATTTGAGAGTTTTACACTACTTTAAATTATTAATTTGCACATTAGGTACCGATGTAAATAGCGGGAGGAAAAAAAAAGATAAATCAAGGAGATTAGTTTATTGTTATCAGACTTGTCTCTGTGTGTTTTTTTTAAATGTGTCTGAGTGAATGCTCTTCTTTTGGGTGTGAGTGTAATACTTTGAAATTTGAGAAATGTTTCAGGCTCTATGAGTCTGTAATACAGCAGCGATTAGTGCCTCTGCTAAACTCATATAATTGACCCATCTGAACTGAAATAGGCCATTGTACTTGTAATGCTTTATATCCTGTCCAGCTCTGATAGCTCTGTAAAAACTCAGCTGTCCGTTGTCACCGCGTAGCAACAGCAGAGCTTGCCACGCTAATCCAACAGAGCTTGAGTCAAAAATACTGAGAATTACTGTAGCAGGCAGCTGCTTTGCAGGTCACCTGTCTTCCATCTGCCTCATGGCTCCTGATTCTCAAAAGACCTCTGTGTATTTAATGCACTTGCACACACATTCCTGGATAATGAATTTTCAATTGCTCTTGGTTTTTAAATACAAATCATAAAGTGCGCAAGGCGCAAAGCCTCTGTGGTTTATGGTGAATTTATTAACGCTGCTGTTTGCATTCTTGTAGTTCTCATAAGTCACTGGGGGAAAAAAAGAAAACGTTCTTTTGAGACTATGCAAATGTCAGACAGCCAACAGTCTACCTGAAGACTGGATTTTCCTTTCACCTGCTGCTGACATTGGTAATTCATGAGAAGGGGTATTTTGAATTGAAGCTAACTCACCCTCAAGTTTTTCTTGTTTTTCTTTTTCTTTCTTTGCTTAACTCTTCAGCAAGACAGTATTCACACCGATAAAATCTCACTGAACAGGTCTGGGACTGTATAAAAACACTGAAGAAATGTTCTTCAGCAGCTCTCTAAAGGGTAACATTCCAGAAATCTAACAGCATTTTCCCCCAGGCTTACCAGACAGTCAGTTACCCACTAATTATATTCTAATAAGCTTAGCACTGAACAACCTGACCGTCACGTCGCTGGTTATTAAGCTTTTTAAGTGGGAAGACTAATCGATTTGACCACTGATACATTAGATAATGTGACATTACATACACACACAAACACACACACACAAACATATGTTTAATACACACACACATATATATATATATATATATATTTATTCAATATCAGCTAGTAGATCTCACATGCTCAACAGTTAAGACTGGTATGTACATACAAAATTCCGAGATCTAGATTTATATGTCTATGATTCAGTTAACATGAAATATGAAGTCTAATATGCTACACAAACATATAGAGAGTTCGTGGATGTCTCCCCCCCACCCCCCCCCCCCAGAGGGTACAGCTTAAATTTGAGGCAAAATATACTTCAAACGACAGGCTCAGATCTTCCCATCAATCGGCAGCATGTCTGTGGAGATTCTCCCATGACCTAATTTACACTGCACATCTCCACATAGCTGTCCTCACTCACACAATCCTGCAATCCTACTGCTTTAGCTTTTTTTCTGCTTTGTATTTTTTGTGTGTGTGTGTGTGTCTGTCTAGAAAAGTTGACTTTTGTTAGACTGCTGCTGACATTGCTGGCATTAGGCAAGGACTGAGCTGTGATAAGAATGAAAGGAATGTGAGAAGAAGAAAGAAACGAGAGAGAGAGAGAGAGAGTCAGAGACAGACAGACAGAGGGAAAAGATCATCATGTGCTAGCAGTGTGTGTACAGTGTGGTATGTGAGCTAGCGTGCGTCTGCTGCGTTGGTGGAGTGAGAGCGAGAGAGAGAGTGAGAGGAGGAAGGATGGGCTGGCTGTGAAGAGAGAGAGAGAGAGAGAGACAGAGAGAGCAAGAAACGGATGGGCTGGCTGTGAGGAGAGGGAGAGAGAGAAAGAGAGGGAGAGAGAGAGCATGTGTGGGAAGAACTCAATGTCTCTTAGAGGATCTCGTGATTGCACTGCTAGTTCTCTGTACTGCACAGTATGTGTGTGTGCTACACTGACAGAGAACCAGCACTCCAGGATCCAGTCCCAGCTCCAAATTCCACCCACCAACACAGGGCTAAGGTCAGGTCAAACTGCCGAAAATTCATTAGAATCGAGAGGGGGAAAAAATCCATTTTCCCTTGAAATTTCCCCTTGGCAAATTTAGATGGTCAGAATTACATAAGCATTTGACAGTGTTGAATAGAAGAGAATAAAAAAATGACATTAAATTACAGTAAAAAAAAAAAGAACAAAATGTGATGTTTCATCGTTAAAACGTTCAGTTTGAAATGCTCTGATGATATAAAAAGAAATAAGAGATTTAGACAATGCTAGATGAGCCTCTGCAGGAACACTGATGAGAATTCTCCACAACATGACTACAACAAAGCAACCAAAATGTTTTATGATTCTCTCACAAAGGGAAAAAAAAGAAAGAAAGAAAGACACAGAGGCCAGGTTGACTGGCTGTGAGAAGAGTGTGTGTGTGGGAAGTACTGAATGTTTCTGAAGAGATCTTGTGATAGAACTGTGAGTTCACTGAGTGTGTGTGTGTGTGTGTTTGTGTGTGTGTGTGTGTTTGTGTGTGTGTGAGGGAGAGACAGGGACAGAGAGTTAGACAGCATAAGCGTGAGTGTCTGTTATCTTTGAATTCCCCTGGATTTTGGAATTTCTGTTTGACCCAGAAACACACTGAAAGTTGCACACGCCGAATTACATACACATATGCACATTATAACAGGTTTGGTTGTTTTTGGCAGGCATTAAAATTCACTTAAAATGAAGACAACAGCCCTGGGTTCGTGTTACTGCTTGCATGGAGGTAATTTCCCAAGAAGAGTGCTTACCAAAAACATTATTATCATTTCTGCTTTTATGTCTGTCTCGGCTATATCTATCACCACTCTGCAGTGATCAGCCCACATCAGGGGCGAAAGGAAATTTGAATTCTCCTAATAAATATTGATGTTTGTTTTGTGTTTCTTGCTCATTAAAGCGCGCAAATTAAAGCAAGAAGCACGACTTTAATTTTCAACGCTTTATGAAGAATAACTTTCTTCCCAGACAACATTATTATGCTGAGATGGAACAGCAGACACATGAAATCCCAAAGTATTTGAGATAACTGACTACCTCAGAAAGATTTTTGGCCAAGTGTAACTCTATAGACAGGTTTAGTTCTTGAACATTCTGATTTGTTATTTCTGCTATTACTTACATACCCTCATTTCTCATTTGTTATGACTTACTTCTTATTTGAGTAATGTATTCAGGTTTATGTGTCTTTACACAATTTATGGACGTTTTTTTTTTAAGAAAAATGAAGCTTCTTGCTGTAGTAATCCAGAGGCAACCTCCCCAGCATCCCTGAACCTGTCCTCCCACACTCCTCTTTCATCTGTGATCTGAAACACCTGATTCTGTCTATTCTGGTCCCAAACATCTGATTCTGTCCATTCTGATCTGACACACCTGATTCTGTCCATTCTGATCTGACACACCTGATTCTGTCAATTCTGGTATAACACACCTGATTCTGTCCATTTTGATCCAAAACACCCAATTCTGTCCATTTTGATCCAAAACACCTGATTCTGTCCATTCTGATCCAAAACACCTGATTCTGTCCATTGTTGTCTGACACACCTGATTCTGTCCATTCTGGTGTAACACACAGGATTCTGTCCACTGTTATCTGACACACCGGATTCTGTCTATTGTTATCTGACACACCTGATTCTGTCCATTCTGGTGTAACACACCGGATTCTGTTATTTAGAGGCTCCTAAACAACATGCCTTGCTGAATGAAGTGTTAATGTAGAGCTGATGCAAAAGCCTGTATAAGCTTTACTGAAAGTAAGATGTTGATAAACTGGTGATGGAGCCTTGCATTCCTAACATGTAAGGATTAAAACCTCATTGGAAATGCAAAGACAGCAACTCACTTCACATTTTACAGATCAAATGCGTGTCATTTGGAGTTTATAGTTGACTGCAGAGTTCTGGCGAGGTTGAAGAACTTTCAGACCTCTCTCTGCGGTTTCACAGAAACTATTTGATGTTTCGGTGGCTTTAGGCACAGCCTGATTTCATACTGTTTGCCCCACAGGGAATGTTTACCCCTGTCCGACTGGGCACCGTGGGATACCTCTCCTGTCTTTCACTGTGGACCCACAGAGAGATGAAAGGAGAAAGTGAAGTGGTGAGAGACAAAGGAGATGATAGGAACTAGAGAGGTAGAGCAAAAGAAGGAGAGGCGGCAAGAGAGCCGAACTGGTGGAGGGAATTTTTCAGTTGAGCAGATAGTGCAGCCTTTTGTTGGTACCCAGAATGTGCCATCCTCTCTCTGTGCTGCGACCGCGTCATTTCCAGGACAAGCTGTGTGTGATAGTGCCAGCCGGTGCCGCCCACGCATGCCGTGATGGAGTGGATGGAGAGGAGGCCCAGCGAGGCAGGTCACAGAAGACCAGCAACACCCACAGAGAGACACCCACACTAAGTCTGAGTAAATCCGAGCCCAGATCCTCACAAAGCAGCACTGGGTACCATAACTACACCTACACTCACTCATTCCCTTTGGCTTTCTCTCTGTCTCTCTCTCTCTCTATCTCTCTCTGCCTCTCTAACCAGTACCTTCTTTCACACATTCACACAATACACCCCCTCACATATACTAAACCCTTATGCTGTCGGATACATTCACGATTTCTCACAATTAATTCATTGCACAGCAGGACCACTATGGACACATAGAAGATCCTTGAGGAGAAAATAACTGTGGTTAGAAAAAAATAGCTATCACATTTCCACCTCCTCTTTTATCTAGACTGCATCTCTTAAGACCCAAGCAGATATCTAAAGAAAAGGAAAATAAATAAATAAGGAAATAAAAAAGATATAGCCCCCCCCCCCCTTTTTTTTTTTGCTCAGCTCTCATATTCCTCCGCCCACTGATCTGCACTCAGGACAGGAACAACGCGTTCTCTAAAGCTCATATAGCTGTCCTCACATGGCCCCTGGCACAAGCCGCACCATCACTCACTGCGGGGGGGGGGGGGGGAGAGAGAAAAATGGACCATTCCAACAGTCTTCAGTTATAACTGTAAGACATGCATTCTCCCCTCCTTTAACAGAGATCTCCTCAAGACACAACAGCAGTCTGTATACACCCTGATGAAAGCACAATATCTGACAGACAAATTAAATTTAGCAAACAGGTAAAGCATACAGGGAACAAGGTTTTAATATCGAACAGGAATGTGATGCAAGAATAGGGTTTTCTAGTATCAAGTCTGTATTGTTATTTTGAGTTATTTAAAGTTTTAATAGCATCAGACTGCAGAAAAACTGCCTTTCACTAATATATGATTGGACCACGATGTGTCACTTTGTCCGTCTCTCCTATGGCAACAGGATGCAGGTTTAGTTTAATGGGTCTTAAATTGCAGAGTAATCTTTGGTTCTAAGATGGCAGGATATCCTTTCATCCAAGAGAGGAACGGAGATGAGACAGAATTTCACCATGTTCTTTTCGTAATGACAGTGTCAGAATAAGAAAGGCAATAAAAGTGACTCCAAGCTGTCAGCTGAGGTGGGTTTTTCCCGCCACAAAGTTCTCAGCTTATAATCACGCTTTAAGAGTAGGGGATCCGTTAAATGAGAGGAGAGAGGGAAAAAAGCAGAGGGAGGGGGAGGCAAAGACGAGAGAGAGTCGGGGGGGGTGAGAGAGGGGGGAGGGAGGGACAGAGAGAGAGAGAGAGGGAGGGAGGGAGAGAAAAAGAGGGAAAGAGAGAGAGGTACCCTGTGGCAGTGGATGATATTTTAGCTTAGCATGGTGGCAGCTTGAACAGACAGCCAGGCAGGAGGTGGGCAGATTGGGTAGGGAACACTCCATCCTCCACTAAATTATTTTTAGCACTTTCCTCCTTCCTGTTATGTTCTGAAGTGATGGAGACTAACTGAAGACATGCAAACCAGTTTGCAACAGAACATTTTTTTTTTTGGCTGTGTAACTGGTTAGGACTAATACACCCCAGATATAGAATACATCAGATATGAAATTAATTCTTACTCTGATTTCTGGAATTCTTATTCAAGCTGTTTCTGTGCCATTTATTGCCCAATTTTGGATTTTATATGCACATAGCTGAAAAACGACATCACACACACACACACACACACACACACACACACACACACATACAAGTTTTTACAGTTCACAGCTGTGAGCCACATTGAACTGCATTTCATATCATGCTGAATAGGATGTTCTGTATTTCTGTTCCTTTTTTTCAGAAATCTACACAGTGTTCTATGTTCTGTTACACATCACTGAGTAGAAAAAAAAAAGAAATCACAAATAGCGTTTTTGCTTCTTTTTTTTTTCCCATGTTGTGGTAGAAACACGTCAGTTACAGTAAAGATTTGCATACGCGCAGCCATTCGGGGAACATGGGGTGCACTTCCTGCAAAATCATGGGTTCATAGAGATGCAATAGAAAGGCAGGCTGGAGGTTTCTTTGTCTCTGTTCCTCGAGCCAGCCTGTACCCCGGTGAGCAGCACATGTGTCCTCTGGCCTTGTTTCGAGGGCTTTTGGAGAAGTAATGACGTAAACGTGTAACTGCCTACCACCGATGCCAGGATCCTGGTGATAGCTATGCCATGCCTCATAGCCATGAGTCTGGTGTGAGCGTATGTTGCGTGTATTACTATGCCAATTACCATGGCACGTGCAGTGCATGGAAACCCATTCAAATAACACAAATAGTCAAATCCTATACATCATTTTCCATATATAGGGATGTGTGCAGATATTTGTATTAGTAAACACTCTTACATGTGACATTAATAAACACATATTTTAATGAATTGATCTTGGGTTCATTTTGTGTGTTTTTGTGAAGTTTTAAAATCTGCATGTGGCCTGTGATTAGATCTGACATGAGTGAAATGGGTAAAAATGGGTGTGTCAGTTAAATGTGTCCTGACTGCCCAGTTACATCAAAGGAACCCTCTTACTGTGCTAGAGAAATGAACATTAAAGCAGCCCCACAAATATAACAACGACTCAGTTCTGTTGCTTATTTATGAATTTATTCTTGAATGTAAACTTCACTATTTCATGCATACAAGTTAAGACAACATACATTATTTAACAATTTTTTGTTAATTCTCATATTTGCATAGGACATAGTCACAATATATTTGTCTAACATGTAAAAAATGATGTAATAAAAAGATACAGCAGAGAAACCATAGATCAGCACATTACTATCCGTTTGAATTCATGGAACTGTACATCTGTAATACTTTACTGTAGTGATTTTGGTTGATTGCAAAAAAAGAAGAAAATGTAAAATGGTAACCGGCAGTTTAGGATGAGGTCATAGAAAGACAAGAGAGAGAGAGAGAGAGAGAGAGAACAAAGTAGAAGGAAAGAGAGAGAGAGAGAGAGAGAGCGAGAAAGAGAGAGAGTAGGAGAGAGAGATGAACTGGCCTTAGCTGAATCAGAGTTACTGTACAAAAAAAGCGCATAACATGGGTGCTGAGAGAGGAGAAAAGCACCATGACGTCACTTGAACAGGCATCGCATGGTGATGTAGAAAATCGAGACAAGGACATAAGGAAGGCAAGTGGAATTCACACAGAGGAAATCTAGAGGGACAGCAGGAGGCCTATGAGCCTCACTAAAATTCTCTCTGTACAACATTTACAGTTGCTAATCTGATTAGAGGGTTATTAACAGTACAAAACAATGTGCATAATTGGTAAATGAAAAAAAAATTGTTAATAAATCACTGGAGTCTTAACAGTGGAACAGCAAAATGCCATCAACATCTAATGCTCTAGTCAAGTCAAGGGGTCTGGCTAATTATAGTCACTCAAGAAGTCAAAGGATAAAATGTTACTGAGTTGCTCCAAAGACAACCCAATTCAACAATCACTGCAAACCCAGGCCCTTCCCAGATGTTGGAGACTGTGAATACCAGTACACTATGAAAGGTCTCCAGACATCAGGGGGTGAATTTCTATAAGATGAAAGCAGGTGGTGTTTTTTGCAATAAATGACATCAATTTATAAAGATGTTTTGGGGGGATGGGGTGAGGTGGTGAAATACCCCTTGCTAAATTCTCCCTCAACAACCTTCTAGAAGTTCAAGGTAGCTTTGTCACAACTTGTCTATCACCAGAAACTGAAGGCGGATCAATTCTGCTGATGCTACCCATATAAATCCACAACATACCCATTCACAATCTTCAAAAAATGGTTTTCAACAATGACTTCTGAGAGAGGAGAAAGCCAAGCACATTCAAGAGCCCTCGCAAATCACCTAAATCCACTCTCCATTCATTTATTCCAACAACACAGGGAATAAATATATATATATATATATATATGACCAGTCAAAACATGTTTGTCAACTAACAAACACATACTTTTTTAAAACTTTTTTTTTTTTTTGTAAAGTCACACACCCTGTTAATTCCTAAAGATGTGCTTGCGCTGATAGAGACAGACACCATCACAGGGGTTTCTGTACACAACCATAGCGTGTTTTTTCATCTCCACATGGGGTTCTTTGGAGAAAACCTAACGGCTAAATGCACAGTGCTTCTTCTACTTATAAGGACCCACAAGGTTCCATCTGTGTCATTTGGGCCCAAAAACTGCCAACCAAACCACAGCCAATGAGGAATTAACCACAGTTAAGACTTTTTGCATGTCTATATATTCATACAGATGTAATACTGGGGTGACAAAAACCAAATGTGTTCTTCAGTTCAATTTGTTGAGTGTTTTTGAGCAGGATTGCATTCTCTTGGCACAACGCTGCAAACAACAACAACAACAAAAAAGAGAATTATGGGTTTGCTTTGTTCGAATCAGGATGCATAAAAGTTGTAAGGAAAAACCTTCTGGAGGGTTCTTTTGAATATAAGCCAGCAAGTCATAAATTATGATCTGTATGTTATCCATAATTCCTTTCAAGTGCTTACAAAGACACAGTTTACTTTGCACTCTTGAAATAGCAGGTTAAGTGATACACACATTCATCCTTTCATTTATTCATTCATTCCTGAAGCCTTTGGTAACAAGTCTAAAAAAAACCAAATGCATTGTAAGAAAACACAGGCATGTGTCTGTCACCCAGTACTATCATTTTATAACCCTCAGAATGTGGCCAAACCCTGGGTCTTGGCACCATGTTCACCTTGGCAACAATGTGTTTTAACCCTTTCGAACCAAAACATACTACATCCTGAGGGGCCTTGCTCTTTTTTTTATTTACAACGAGCTTAACTGTCATTCACGCCTGCATCCACTTGGGTTACATTACTTCACACGGGAAGACCAGCTTAAGAATTATCTTTCCCATGTACAAAAGAAAACAGTCTTTCAGATTCCCTTTTCTGAGAGGGTAGGGTGGGGTGGAGCTGGGGGGGTATGTCTTGTTTTGTGAACATAACATGGCTGTATCCATTTCTACAAGAACCAATCCAATCAATGAGAGCAGGACTATGTGGAGGGAAAAAAAACAAATGTTGAGAGAGATCAACAAGAAAGAAGTAGAAGAAGAAAAAGCAGAGGATGTTAAGAAAAGTACCCATAGAACTACTCACAATGTCCTGTAGTAACTACATCACAGTCATAAAGAGTACTTCATAAAATAAATACATAAAAGAAAGGAAGCTTTGATGCATTGGTTTGATACAAGCAGCATATTTATAGCAAATGTATTTGCAATCCTTTGGAATGGTTGGGCATTCACTTTCAACAATGACAATATTTATGTTTGAGATTTTTCTTAATAACTAACCATGAACATTTGTTCTGAACTGTACAACAATGACAAATTATCAGTAATAAATCAAAAGAAAAAAGAAAAAGAAAGCAAAAAAAATTACTCAAAAAATACAAGATCACACCAAAAGGAAACCTTAAACTTAAAGAATACTCGCATATCTAATACACATCATTCAATCATCTACATACATTTCAAAACATACGTAACTCATAGAAAACTGTACAAGGTTATTTTAAAATTGCAGTATAATTTCATTGTCTAAAGTTTTGCCGTTTACTGGAATTACCACTTTAATGCCTTTGGCACTCAATATCACCTTAATCATTAACATTATGACCAAATCCATTTTTTTTCTATTCTGTGCTAAACTTCAATCAAAATCAATCAAACTGATTGGTAGACTTAGCCAACAAGGGGAGGGGGCAGGTACAAGAGAAAATTTCAGGTAGATTTGCATCAAATTATACAAAGTCATTAAAAGAATGCTGTTTGGCTGACAAAATGACATCCTCTAATTTACAGTGGGTCCACTATTTCAGATATGGATTTTTTTTAACTTCTCCAAAGTTTCAAAAAATCACTATAACCTTCTCAGTTTGTTTTACAGAGGTATGAGTTTGGAAAGACATATTATGATAAACATCTGGTTAAACCTTTAACTATGGAAAAAAAAATAATAAAAAATAAGTGACTACGCAATCTACTCACAATGCTGTGGTCTCTATGGTTACACGACATTTCAAAACAAAGCCAATCACAAAAAAAAAACAAAAAAAAACAATCAGTCCAATGCAATGTATGGGAAGAAGTCAGCAAAATTCCCTTTTAACCAAAACTCCTCAGTCCTCTCTTCACATCCTCCATGACTCCACGGTTTTTTGTGTTTTTTGTGTTTTTTTTTTCTTGGAAAGAGAGGTTATCTGCCTGTGTCCTGTCAAACACAAAGAGCATTCAGTGTCTTTGAATAGAGGTTGAATGGTAGGGGTTTGCTTCCCTCAGTGTCCAACACACTCTGCATTTAATGCAAGAAAAACAAAGCATGGAGCAAGATTTGCTGCGGCAGACAAAAATAACAAATACTATTAGCAGTAATCGCAAAACAAAAGAAAAAAAATAAAATAATAATAATAATAATAATAATAATAATTAAATACATATGACCTGAACGCAAAAAAGCTGAAAAAAAATCAACCCAATACAGGACAATATAACACAAATGACAAACAAAAAAATAATAATCCATGAGCACAGATAATTCATGTGAATGTTTTGAGTTGTTTGTGATTGGACAGAGTAAGTACAGTTTACCCAAGACATGTCTTAATCTGTGTTCAATGGTCTTTCTTGTGATTCAAGTACTTTCGGTACAGTGAAAAAAAAAAACTATTAAAAAAGGACAAACAGATGTGTGCTCTGTAAGTACTGCTCTAACCTGTCGCTGTGTGTGTGTGTGTGTGTTCACGAAGTTCAACTCAGGGACGCTTTAGGGAAACTTTACTATTTTTCCCATCATCAGAGACTCTCTCGTCGTTGATCCAGTAAGGGAAAACCTTTGTTAGGTTGGATCCTGGGTTGTCAGAGGAGCTGGGTACTGATGAGTGGACTGGAGAAGAAAGTTATGGGGAGTAATGGAGGAAAGGACTATTCCTCTAATGAGCACTACCCCAGTTTCCTGTGCACATGGCCCAAAACTGAACCAGCAGTGTGGACCAAACACAGAAAAAAACCCCGGGTATAATGACTGAACCGTACAAAAATGATGCGATGTAAGGATAAGTGTGTACTATAACAATATGCAAGCAAAACAAAAAAAATCCCAAAACAGAAAAAAAAGCAGAAGACCTTGATTTTGCTTGAATGGCTTTAAGAATAAAGCTCGACAGAGATGTGAAATGCCCAAGTGTGTGGATCTAAAAGCTGACTTACTCCCAGAGTGCTGGCAAAAATTATTATTATTATCATTTTTAAATGCAGTAGCATTTCAAGCATCATGCCATGGTTGAAAGAGAGGTTATCTAACTGCGAAGTGAGTTTAGCTTGCGTATTATTGCAAGAATAATCCGGCCATGATAGAGGATATTTTCATTAGGGCTGTTTTTCTTTACAGCGAAGTGGAGAGAAAGATCTGATTATGCGCTTTTTTTTTCTTTCCTTTTTTTTTGGTTTTTTTTTGAAGGGGTTTGGGAGAGGGGGGCCCCCAGTGGGTGGGTGGGGGGGTTAGTGAGGGGGCTACAGGGACAAGGCCCAGTATTCACAGGCCTCCACCTGCTCCCCCGACCCAGGGACACTTCTCATCCAGCTGGGCCATTCTGGAGCTCCCTTCCCCTGCCCCTCTCCACAGTGGGCAGATATAGGGGGCTGGGGTGGGTAACAGAGGTAAGAGAATTTGCCGGAAAGCTTAGACAGGCTGGCATGACTTTTGTGAATGGTTGGTGAGAGTGTATGTACATGTAACATTGCTGAAACTGTGTGAGTGTGTATGTGTGGTACAGATCGGAGGCACCACCATAGTTTAGACAGTGGTGCCTGTATTCCTGGAGCGTTTTGTGAGCCTTCTGCCTGAGCTGGCGGGGCATGTGTGAGGCTAGAAACACAAGGCAATATTCTCACGCCAACCTCAGTTTCTTCCTCACAGGCAAAAGCAAGCAAAACATGGCAAATCCCTCCTCACTTTTAAATGATATGTGTGAATTCACAAACGAAATTTGGTAACGACATCTGTATTTCTTTTTTTTTCTTTTTTTTTCTTTTTTACAAGAACATGCAGCCCCCTTTAAATGAGAGTCAAGTTTGAAAGCGGCTGGTTTAATTGTACACTGAGGTAATGAAGTTTGTGACATGCTGAATTGCCTCACCAATGTCACAGCAGTAAAAAAGTGTGTGTGTTTGAAGAGTTCCCTGTGCTTGTGAACAAAAAAACTGAAGTGTCATTCAAAGAAACATATTACCGGTTCTGTCTGAGACACACTAACATTCCCTGTGCTTCTAAACAGCTGTAGAATGAGTACATTTTTCCTTCCACTCTGAGATACAGGTCAAGATAACATCTTGAGGCAAAATTCTCCTCAATTCTGATAACATTTCAAGCTCATTGTCTCTGCCTCTTTGCTTTCTTTCAGTCCTCTGTTATTTGGGGTTCTACTTCCTTTTTCAGAGAGCCCAGTGTTTCAGAACTTGGACTGTAGCCAATCAGCAGAGGTTATTTTCCTCTCTGTGTCTCAATGAGGTATCCTGGGATACTTTTTCTTCTCTTAGAGAGGGGAGCACAAGTTAGGAAAGAAGAGAAGACTGGAAAAGAGGAAAGAAGAAGAGAGTAGAAAACAGGACCAGAGAGGAGGGGAGAGGAGAGGAGAGGAGAGGAGAAGAGCAGGGTGTGTCCCTCTAGGGAGAAACCGACTGGGTGTCTCTTCCGCTGGACTGCTTGACTCATGATAATCCTTCCCTCTTTATCTGTGTCTCTCTGGGTCAAGCCCTCTCCTTCCTGCCTCCTGCAGATAGCTGCCTTTGTTCTTATGGAGGCCTCCTACCACAGTGATCTAACCCTGCTCTGCCTAGCTTAGGCCAGAGACTGCAGAGGTCTGACCCAAATCAAGCCAGTCAGGGGTATCCCTCCCTGTGGTTTGGCTCTGAAGTCTGCCTCTCTCTCTCTCTCTCTCTCTCTCTCTCTCTCTCTCTCTCGGAGAGCCAGGTAGAGTTTATAAGGCAAGCAGGAAAAGCTAGAGCTGCAGCGGTGTGTCACTCCCTCCTTGGTGTGCTATGAATAGAGCTGTGTGGGATGCAGCCGCTTCCTAAGCACTTGGGCCACATAGGAGGAAGAGGAGGGGAAGAAAGGGGGGGGGGGGACTGGGGGGTGGTGGTGGGGGGTTGTCGGTCGGTCTGTGGGCAGGGCAGGGCAGGGAGCCAGGGCGTCTGCTGTTACCTAAGAGACTGCCAATATCCCAGCCTGGCTCTCTCCAGAGGTTATCGCTGGCAGAAAAACTCACTGTTAGCTCATTTACACCTCCTCTGCGCTCCTCCACACAACTCCCTTTCTCTCTTTTTCTGCGTGTGTGTGTGTGTTGTGTTGCATTGTGAAACCCTGAAGTTGATAGATGTGCAGTCCCTATTGAGGAAACAGCTGCTTTAAAACTTCATCCTCCTCATTTTAAGGGTGCATCTTTTGACCTCTGAGGAAACCTGGGGTGCTGTCAGCCACCTCCCGGCTGGGCGGGCTCAACACATAACGAGCGTGTGATCACCTACATTCAGACGGCATGAAGAGGACTCCCTTTGAAATGAAGAGTCCGGGAATTATGGCTACCAGAAAAAAGAGCAAAAAGGATGATCTTGTAAATGCTTACGTTGAAAGGAAGGGGAAAAAAAACAAAACAAAAAGTTAACGTGTTTCTACATGTTAATTCCAGTCTTTAAAAAGCACAATGACTTGTATTCCAGTCCTCTTAGTATCTGGGATGAGCTGTTATGCCACGTCTTTCAGGCAGGAGGATCAAAATATTTGTTTTTGAGTTATCATGACGGTTAACCCAGAGTTTGTTTCCCCTGATGTGAAAACCAACAAAGAAAACAAAAGGAAAAGAGTGCAAATTTAGTTGAGTGTAAGGCTGTTTTTTTTTAATGTATGAATTTCTCTTCATCATGTTCATTCTTTCAAGCTAACGAGGCCTTCCCTGAGCAGGGCGCAAAATTCAACCTCTGTTGAATTTCAGAGTAAAGTGATGTTTGTTTTGTGCAGTCGAGGTGAATATTTAAAGGAACAACAAAAAAAAAAAAAATAGAAACTGTCTTGAATCCTGATGTGTGTTTGCCTCTCTCCCTCACCCGTTTTAAATCAAAGGTCAAAAACAAATGAAAAAAAAAATTATACATCTGTTAATATCTATGTCTATTGTTTCTACTTTAAAAAAGAAATGTATAAACAAACGCACAAAGAGAAAAGAAAAGAAAAAAACACAATGGAGAACCTAGCTGTGGCGAGAGGCTAGAAAAATACAGACATATGGTACATCGTGTATATATTGCCATTTGGGAAAGGCATATCATTTTTTGATTTTCTTTTTTTTTTTCTACCTTTTAGGTTGCACATGAAATTGCACTACAAGAAGCAGTTATGTACACTACAGTACACCACAGCAAGCAAGGGATTAGCAAAGAGGGAGGGGGGTTGCCAACAACTGTGCAACACTAGAATTATCAAAAAAAGGGAGACAGAAAAGAGAAAAAAAAGGGGGGGGTGGGCAGCCTGGAGCCCCAGGGACAGATGGCAGAAAGTGCGGCTGGGGGTTTAAGGCGAGTTAGCTGGGCTGAGGGTGGGGCTGAGGGTGGGGCTGGAGGCATCTGAGCGGCTGTAGTCGCTGAGGGAACCCGGTCGGGCGTTTGCGCTTCCCCCTGCCGCCCCCGGCTGCCTCTTCAGCATGGCCGGCTGGAAGTCGGAGTGACGGCGGGCGTGCTTCATCAGGTGGTCGCTCCGCATGAAGCGTTTGTCGCAGAGGGGACAGCCGAATTTCTTCTCGCCGGTGTGGGTGCGGTAGTGCCGGGCCAACTCGTCTGAACGGGCGAATTTCTTACTGCAGTCGGGCCAGGTGCACGGAAAAGGCCGTTCTCCTGTCAGTGCAGAACAGACAATACGGCTCTCAGAGTTTACCCAACACCGGCACACAAAGATTGGCATATAATGAGGATATTTTCAAAACATACATTATCATAACCTATACGTTACACTGTACACATGGATTATGGCTGGGCGCTGTAGTCACTTTGAAAGTGGGGTGATCTTAAAACGAAGAGATCAAGCCAGGGATCTTGAACTTTGTCTTGCCTGTTTCTATTTTTAAATCACATATGTCGGATTCTGATTGGAAGGAATTTCAATTTGTGTGCTGAGTCCACAAAAAGGTGTTAAGGAAGCCAAAAGTCGTTGACACTGCTGTATGTCACTGATGGTAATTAACAGAGTAGGGCTGTACCAGCTGATCTAAGTCTGACTGTTTTTTTTTTCTTTCACTTTTTTTTTCATGCTTTACGTAGACAAAGGCGTCTTTCAGAGCAGCCGAATCCTGCCGTGCCCTTTGTATCCTGCATGGCCCCCATTTAATGTCTGCACATATACACAGCCCCCTCATACCTGTGCTCCCTCTCTCTCTCTCTCTCTCTCTCTTTCGCTCTCTTTCTCTCTCCGTTTCTCTCTCTCTCCCTCACAGTGAAGACACAAAATGTCCACATACACAATGCTCTCACGGCATCCAGCCTCAAAAAGATCTGTTGACTGCCAAAATCAAATAAGGCTTTACATCAAAGACAAAGATCATTCAAATTCATCTGCCACAGATGAAATAAAATTTGGAATTCTCCAAGTCACAGGTGAGAATAGGTAGCGATCCTTCTCTTTTTCTCTGCAGGCATACAGCCTATGAAATGGTCCTTACCAGCACTGAACTATGTAGGAGACATTTAACGAGGAATGTGGAGCATTAAAGAATGAGCTATATGTTCCGGACTAACCAGCATTGCATCATTTTAGCCGGCTAACTATAAGGGAATTAGTGGACACTGTAAACTCCTGGAACTTTCAGTAGGACATCGTGAGTTCAGTGATTGAGTTAACAAATTTGATAAACATGGTAAACACTCACTTACTGTTCTCAGAGGACTAACTCAAAAATGCCCCCCCCCCCAAAAAATAACAAAAAAACAAAAACGTAAAGAAAGAATAACCCGAAACATGGGCGTCAAGCAGCGGTAGTACCCAGCCACACAATCTAATTAGACAGTGTTCAGACACTAATAATCTTAAGACCAGTACCATACTCCTCTTCCAACATGTAGCTATCAGCGAGCTAGTGTAAAGGGAGTTATACTCTCCACCCCCACCCCCTCCATCAGGCCATAAAACTAGGCTTTGACACAAATCGAGCCAAAGCCAGATGGAACTATATATCTTGGTGTGGTTTCCTTACAATTTTCATTTGGAAAGAGTGGATACTGCCCTAACTCCAGCATTTTGTGCTCCCTGTGGCAAACGTGTCTGCTAAAGGACTCATTTTAGTTCCATCTCAGTGGTTTTCTGCCTGACAATAGCATGGCACTCTGTTCTAATTTTACCATGTTAAATGCAGAATTTTTCTCTCTTTGTTATGCTTACAGAAAAAGATCCGGGCAATTTGCTAGAACAGGTTATGAATGCTACGTTGTTCAACTTCCCCAATGAAACGGTAATGTACGCGCTTATATCTGTTCATCTTGTGACGCTGGAGGTTTGAAAAGCAAATATGTAGAGGGGAAGAAAAGTCGCAGCCATTTCCGTCATTACTCTGTTAAATTGGACAGAACAGGCACACACAAGATCTCACACTGTATATATAGCTGTCTTTGTTTTGTGGTTTTTCTCAAAGCCGCGATGGAAAATGGAGACATCAAACGCACATACGTGATGGTAAACGTATACTGACTTTGGGGGTGGGAGTGCCTTTCCCCCTCCCAACCAGAAGTGGGTTACTGAAAAGGAACCATAAGTAGAGAGAACATGTCTAGACTTTCCCAGACTGCATCTGTATCCAGACAGCCTCACCTCCTGATACACTCAAAGGGGCAGACTCTGTACACCACAAACATGCACACACACACACACACACACGCACAAACAAAAACTGCATGCACACCCACAGACACACACACCCTCGTTATCCAGACTCTCACGTACACAAAAAAATCCCTTAACACACACATAAACTACACAAATATACTGTGTATTAACAAACAAAATCTCCACCTATATAGTGTATGAACTCTAGCTCTCCCAGTAAATAAAAGTAAGCAAATCAGATGTCAGAACTGTACTCCTATGAAAACACACCCATCATATGACTCTCATTGGCTACACACATAAGCACTCAAGGCACATACACATTCCGAAATGAATATATACAAAAACACACAGTTTTAATTCTCTCTAAATTATCCCACAGAACAGATACAAGCTACAGAATGAATCCAAAGGGCCATTCATGTTTGACCTTGTTTAAACATCCTGGACCCCACCATCATCTGCAAATATAAACAAAAAGAGACAAAGTCTAAGATTAGCCCAGTTTCTTAGAGAAACAGTGGAAACCTAAATTACATTGGCCCGTGAGAGACCCTGCATGGAGGGAGGAGAAGAACGAGTCTCTGATTTACTGCTGGATTAATAAAAGAAGGCTTGTAGTAAAATGAGGAGATAGAGTGTGAGTTATGGGTCTAAGTGTGTGGTATGCCGGTCCCTGTGTGCAAAGGCAGACCAGTAGCTAAGGTAACAGATCCAGTGCCATCAATATTTCACCAGTCACCAGAGAGCTCAGCACGACTGTGATGATGCAGGAGAGATATCACAAGAGCACAACACAACAGCATGACAGAAATTGACGACAAAACCAGGCAAAAGCGCTCCATTGTAGGTACTAATATCGTTCAATCAACGTTGATACAAGGTTCTGCTATATCATTCAACTAAAACCAATATAAGTCTGAAACGTGTGTTCTAGAGTTCACACAGTTAACAACAATATTAATCTACCCTAAGTGTAATATATGGAATATACTGACATTGGGGAAACATAAACCATTTGGTGTCATTTATGCCTCAAAAACCAAACTGTGTAATTCATTATGAGGCAGTTATAATGCACCAAAATACCCGGAAGTTATAAGCAGACATAAGCTCCTTATCCTAGTTTAAATTGATTTAGCTGATTTTGTTATTAAAAGAAAATCTGAAAGAATCAGTATATTTGCTCACAGAGTGGGTATATTGTTTTGTTTACTTGGTGTAAGTCATCGTAAGGCGTTTACACACATTTATAAGAAGCAAGGACAAGTTATTACAACATGCTCAAAGTTAGATGTTAATAAATATTTATAAAGAGGCAACCGAGAACATCAATGTGTCATTTACTACTAGAGGGATAGACCACACTCATCACACTTTGAGGATCATTCTAGAGGTTTTTTTCCCCCAATTAGGAGAGAGTGTGAGTCTATTCTCTGCAGAGCTGATGATGGTGACTGTCCAGAAAGCTCTTGAGGGCCAGGAGAGGGGTCACTCATGCATTTAGTCAGGAGAAAAAAGCCACACAAAAAGTGGCAGGCTATGTCACCATGTTTCTAAAACAAGCCTGAGCCTCCATTCAAAAACTGCTGCGCTTAGAACTTTCTGTTTTGTCAGCCCATCTCTGACGAGGCTGGTCATATAGAACTTCAATTACCACAGACTTTAACATTCGTACATCTGTGTACTCCCGGTCATGGGACCCAATTAAAGACTTAGGAGAAAGGCTAGCAGGGCACGGAATCCGTGTGTTTTGCGGTTTCGTAACGTGGGGGGAAGCTGACTCTATAAGCATAATATAAGCCAAACTCTGGGGACAGTGGGAAGGCTTTGAAAACCTCCCCTTTTGTTCCATTATGAAAACAATAGGCAAACCACTGCCCGTAGTGGAGCCATGCCATGACAAACAAGCTTTTAGCACCCGGTCACAAGTCAATGAGTTTATAAAAAAAAAAAATACATTCCCATCGACCACTCAATGCGTTCTACTTCATTCTCCGCTTTGCTTGTAGACGAGGCTGATGTCCCCGCCCACTCGTGACGAACGGGCCTGCCCATTGGCTAGTCTCGTCATTTGGCGCATTGCCAGAGCACAGTGTGTGCCATGCCTTCGTAGAAGCAGGCAGGAGTAATTAGGGAAGCTTTGGATTGGAGCGCCTGTCTAACGAACATAGTGACCCAGTTACCCGGAGAAGCAGTTACATCACGGAGCACCTCGGCTAACTAAGCGCCAGTGTCTCCCTCAGAGGCTCTCCGATTATGTCACAGGTAGCAGAGTTATATAACTGTTCCCCTTCGGGGCCACTGGGTCGGTAAATAAAGTGCTCATCCTCTTTTCTTTCCCAGCGCATGAATACATTGCATATACTGCAGCCCGATTACATCGATATTGCTCTGAATGGGTATTGAGAAGGTTCACTCAGAGACATGGGAGAGGGGGCTTTTCAGCTCTGAGAACCATCTGTTACTCAGATATCTGATCGCACGCGTAAACCCATGCACACTCATCTGGACGGCGAAAGCAAAATTTCTCAAGACTTTGCGTCGCTAACCTGTTCCAACAAGAGCTACCAGCATCACTTTCCAGAGGAGATAAAATTCCTCTGGTTTGCCCAGCCATGGGCAGCTCCTGAGCACAGTCGGCGGTTGGAAGGTTAATGGGTCTTCTGCGACCTCAGTAAACCTTATAAAAAACTCTCTCCAGCCCGCACTCTGGAGAAACAAGAGCTATAAACAGACATGATTGCTGAGGATGCCCTCAAACAAGCTCCATAACGAGCTTTTCCTAACACTCATCTCTATTAACTCCTCAGTTATTGTCACCCAGCAGACAGTTACCACTGATTGCTTGTGTCTATCAAGAAGACTAGACAGATAAGAGAATTTCCTCCGCAGGTCTCAGTCGATGACCTTGTTTATCAAAGCACTGAGACAGTATTCAGATTTTGATTGGGTGTTCGTTTCAGTAAAATGACATAAGTATCTGTAGTTTGGGTTGCTGTGGGTGTCTCCATATGCCTAAACACATACTTTTGTAGTATTGTGTTCCTCCACATTTTTAATATGAGCATAGGCAGATTCAAGCGAATTCTGGCCATTCATGAATTTAATGGTGGCCTGTGGTTTATCAAAAGTTCAATTAGCTTCACCTGTTTGTTGGACTACGACACAATCTGCAGTCTGTCATTCTACGTCCTACATCAATGGATAGAATTCATTTATTTATCATGAAACTCCTATCAGTTCGAACTCAGCCTCTACGTTTCTCTCCTCACGGCCTCCCATAAAAAACACAGAGAGAGAAAAGCAAACCATGGTGCAAACAGTTTCAAAAAGGGATAAAGTCATGTTTAGAGGGTTTTTGGAGGAAACAGGGCATGAACCAGAATCTGAAGATGTTCAGTCAGACATGCTGAAAAGAAGGTTTCTCGGCACACTTTTCCATGCTCTCTGAGAAGAGTGCCCGGTTTTGGATCAGTGGCACACAAGGGAAACCTGAGCTGAAAATGGCACCGCGGAACCAGACGAGGGCTATAATTTATTTCTGTGTTTATGGCTGTGGCCGAGGGCCAGTCGAGAGCCAACCAGGCCCTGGCGCTCCACTGTGGGTTAATGACAGGACACGGCTGCCGTGGCAGACCCCTCCATCCTTGCCACGCTCACTCGATGACCTCATCAGCCACTGCAGCAAGGCAGCATGGAAGAGGGTGTACTTAGTTGACTCGGTGACCATGTTATGGGGGGGGGCACACCCAGCTCAGGAACATGATGATTCAACAGTACACCATGGCAACATAAAACACTGGCTCATAAACAGAATGTAATAAAATGATGACTACCACTGAATGGTCATCTGCTATTGGTCAACGTGTATAAGCATACCATGTACGTCACCAGGAGACACAACACGCATATCAGTTCTGTGAAGGTCTTGAGAGTTGCGTGTGGACAAAGTGAAACTATAACCAGATTACAGAATTCTCCACTTGCTATTAGAGTAGCACATATCTGAAAACCTGTGTCCGTGTGTGTGTGTGTGTGTGTATGTGTGTGTGTTTGTAGAGACAGTCTAGCCTTAGAGCAAGTTTCAAGTCAACCTCTCAGTACTGTCTTCATTCAGTTCAGGGCTTCAAGAGTAGTTTAACATTTATGGAACCGTGGGTTAACAAAACCATATGGGTAGGTCAGGCCTAATGATCAAGACTGAATTGGGCGTGGCAAGAGACAAGGCTCGCCAAAGCCACGATCAATTCATCATCCTCTTTTTGTCTTAGATGAAAAAACAACAATGAACCACGCTTTTGAATTGTACATCGATCTCTCTCTCATTTTTTTGTGCTTGTGGGCGGAGAACAATAGCACCAGCCACACTGATGGTGGGAGAGCAGCCAAAGTCAAGCATTTGAATAAGACCTGTGAGCTACACAGTGATAACTATAACTCAGTCTAACCTACTCCTCCCTTTTCTCCACTACTTATGCATTACCACAGACACTCTCTCTGCCCCTCTCAGACACATGCACAGAGCGGGAAGCCAGACTCTCTCTCCCTCTCTCCCAGCTGGCCTCCTCTAAGCTCTCTCACTATCTCTCACCACACAAACATGTCTCACTGCATCAGTCATTTCATCTCTTCCTCCTCATCAATTACCTTGAGTGGACCTCCTCACAGGCCTGGACTGCACTACCAACGGCCCGGTAGCCTTTTTAGCTGCAAGCACCAGCACCTGATCGTTTTAAACCTTGGTTAACTAAGGACATGGAGACAGTTGTACCCTTAACTGGCTGTTTATGTCTTCAGAGGCCCTGACATGGGTAGGGGGGCGGAGAGATGCCCCATCATCCGTGACTCACATTCTAGCAGCGTGCTGCTTTTTTCTCTCTCTTGTTTTTTTTTTTTTTTTTGCTCCAATAAGAATCTGAGCGCATGTTGGTGTTTCATGACAAGAGACTTCAATCGAAACTTAAATCTGCCTGTAACTTTAACCTAACCTGCAGCTCACCCCTGACCTCAACCCTCACCCAGGCTTTACACTCACAGCATTCACTCCATTAAAAAAAAGACCAAAAAAAATCTACTCACATTTGTATAAATACTTGTTAAAATGTTCTACCAAAAAAAACTGTTGACTCTGGACTGAAAAGCTGTTTGACCCTGAAAATCTAACGAAGACTTCCAGTACACAAACTATTCAGTGTGGTGTGTGTGTGTGTGTGTGTGTGAGATGTTTGGGGGGGGGGTCTTTTTACCTCGATATGTGAAATAGCAGGGCCATCCCCTCCCCCCACCTGGAGCCAGTATATGTCTATTCAATGTTTCTTTTCATCTCCCCTCTGGCCCCGCCTCATTGTCCTCACTAACCGCAATCCCTCAGTTTCTGATTTATTACACACAGTGAAGGACCAACCAGCTCACAGACAGGAGTTAAGGTAAATACCCCTTTTAGAGAGGGAATGTACCCACGGTCTCTCTCTCTCTCTCTCTCCCTCTCTCTATCTCTCTCTCTTCCTCTAATTTAGATTTTCCTTTAAATCAACAATGAGACTTGCTGCTGCTGCAGTTGCAGCTGAACACGCAAATCAGATTGCCTGTGAATGCAGTTGAACGAATGACCTACATCAATGGAGGGCATTGACAGTAGATCCCTGCGTTCCTACCCAACCCCCCATGCCTCACTGTACTGTACACCGCGTCTCACTCGCTGCGGAGCTGCTGTGCTAGCGTGACAGTCTTTCCCACACTGGTTCCCACATCAGGAAGGTGAAAAATGCAAAGCCACAAAAAGCTCCAGATCCCCCTTTTCCTGCCCAGGGTAATTCACACCACTCCAGTAAAGACCAGTGAGAAGGACAAGGCCAGGCAACAGACAACACTGCACCAGTTCTTTCTCTTAAGTCTTACAGGGCACATAGAGCAAGGGGGCAGGGAAGAAACAGAGTAGCTTTTATAAAAGCTAAGTCAAGAACACATAAGCCCACTGGGCTGTAAAAGTCAGTATAAGAGGTCTGAAATCCTGGCAGTGGCCCAGGAGAAATCCACGTCCATTTAACTATGGGCGGCTTTGTCCCATCCTTTCTTGCCCAAACTCAGACGGCACGTTTCTAAACGTTAAGTTGAATAAAGGGTTTTTAGAGCTGAGATGGAGGAGCAGTGTGCGGTGTGCGGTCCAGTAGGTCCACAGGAGCACAACTTGGAATCGCACATGTAACAGAGGTAACAGTAAGAAGCCTTATGTTGGGCTCTCATTATTGCTGAGTGCACAGACACATGGTTTTCACATGGGGAAAAAAACAGTGCTATATTGCAGTCAGATTTATGAGTCGTGCATGACTGTATATGGGCGAACATCAAGAAGATGATGATACATTCATAAGGATAGAGCATCTCAAACCCCATATGCTCTCAGTGCTCAGACAGAGAGAGAGAGAGAGAGAGAGAAACGAGGCTGGCAGCACTGCTTTGCTAGAATAGAGAGGGCCAGTTCCAGTTCATTTACATGTGTGGAATGAAGTGGATTTCCAAACAGATCTAAAGATATCGAGATGTATGATTTCACTCAAAAACCGTTTTTTCAGCTAAAAATCCATCTGGTACTTTGACAATAGCCTATATGATAGAAAAAAAAAATATTCAAAAAGTAGTTCTTTACATCTGTAACAAAAATCATATTAACATAATTTGCATGTTTATATAAACAGGTTTCCAAAAATACATAAGGTAAGCGACATTCCAATAAGCCACCCTCACTGATATTTGTCTAAACCGGAAACCATTAAGTAACGTCTGGCCCGGAACAGATAGTGGGCAGGTGGATCATGCCAAAGCGTACCCCCAGGCAAAACGTCATCTAACCGCATGTTTCAGGGCAGCGCAGACCTGGGAAAACGTAATGGAAAGTTGGCACAAGCCACAGGGTGGGGACATCTGACCTACTGGGTTGAGCAGAGTTACAGCTTAGCACTGTGTTTGGGGTAAGGGTGGCAACCCAAGCGGGACAGGAATACCCAGTTTACACCCTAGCGTGAGAGCTCTGGAGTGTGACAGAGGTCTGTCTGACTCCACAGGAATCCACAATGTACTACAGACCATAAACACACAGCTGACTGGAAAAGTCCTGTACATCAAATCCATATGATCTCTCAGATCTTCTGCTCATTACGTTCCAAAAAGGTACTGTTGGTTGGGCTGTCCTCAGGCTATCCCTGCCTGAGTTCACCATACCATCTTTATTGGAGATTTGTTCTGTATGCATGCTTGTGCACTCCACAACCCAGCGAGGAACAATGTCACATGTACATTTTGTTCACACTCCATAGGTGGTACTCCAGGGCCTCCAGTGAACAATGCAGAGGAGAACTGTGAGGAACATGTAGATTTGAGGCGAAAACAAAAAGGCAAACTGACTGTAAAATATGTCGTTATGGCTTTTGTTTATATGAATGATTTAACAAGGTTCTGTAGGTGATTGGAAGTGAAGTGTATCTTAGACTCATGCAGGGAGTGGGTGGGTCTTTCGTGAGGACCCTCACAGCGAGGGATAGAGAAGGCCTCCCAATAAGAATAGTGAGAGTTCCTCCTTCAGAAAAAAAGACATAACTTTTAATGAGCTCATCAAGGGGCCATCTCTGAGTCTATAGTAAGTGCATATTCCATACTTCATTACTTCATTACATTCCAATGACAAGAAAGGGGAAAAACACAAGCAAGCAAGGCACTGCGTGGCAAAGCAGTCTTTCCACAAAAAAAAAAAAAATGTTGTCCAGCTTGTAATGTTCCCACAGATAGAAATCTTCCTCATTACAGACTGTGATTGAACAAACTCAGCGGAAAATGCCAACATGTGGCTTTGTCTGCAGCAGTTAATATGGACTACGTTTGCAACAAAAAAAAACCCCCTAGCCTCAGCTGACATATTGTATTTTATAGATCCTGTCCCCGTAAATCTGCTTTATCCTATCTCCCGTGTCCATTTGCAGCATTATCGTCCCATTTTCCATAGCTTAGGACGATTGTTCAGGTCGGAGGGGAACCCCCACCCCTTCCAATTCCAGGAGCTCAGACAAAGCTGTCTGCTAACCTTAGACCCCTAAACCTGCTGTGGTTTCCCAGCACTGAAACTGCTCATAGCATAATGAGCAATTTGTATTCCACATGTAACCTCGTGTCCGCCTTGTCTTACTACTCTTCTTGCTCATGGTAACTGATTCAGGGCAGAGGAGAAGAAAAACAAAACAAAACAAAACAAAAACCACCACATAAAGACAGGCCTCTAGGAGCATGGAGGCCATCTTACTTAACCTACTGCTTACAGCACACTTAAGTCACGAGTCACAAGATCTGGGCTGCCATTTTAAATGACTCTGAATGGTATTTTATGTCCTCTGTGTTACAGTGTTATAATCAAAACTCTAAAATAGGTCTGGTACACAAAAAAATGTTATTAGAATAATCTTAAAGTCATATGTCTGTATGAGGATAATGAGGATGTTGAATAAGCGCAGATGATATTATGAGTTGTACTAAAGACATATTAGATTACAGGTGGGGGAAAGAGCTTTACACTGAGCTAAAGGACCCACATGCTAAATTCCGTATCGTGCAGCTCTGTCATGGGTTTGCCATTCAAACCAATTTAAGAACCAAACGAACTTATTGAGCACTAACTTTTACAAAGCAAAAAAAGAGTTACATTAATACTAAGGGTGTGTATTTGAGTCCATGTGGACTCCTATATACACTCTCTGTGTTAACACCTTCAGTGACAATTCAACACCCGGAGTTAATTTAACAGTGGTGTTTTTTTTTCACAATTATGTCTTATGTATGAAAATTTCAAACAAGTCTTGGTTTGGTGTAACAGATTTTAAGTGGCTTCTTGTACACAGTGTAACCTAGTCAAAAGCTGAGTGTACAGTGACTCTGAGGCTTATAAGCAAATGGAGATTAGATCAAATATTAGACAGAAAAAAACTACTCTGCAGACAGCTGAGACGTCATGCACAAAAGCAGTAAACTGAAATAAAATAAAAAGGATATATTACAATGAGAAGATAATTCGCATTCCATAAAACATAATCGTATTTTTCATTCAGTATTTACAAAAGAATTTTTTAGGCAGAAAAGACTAGGACCACTTGAAGCTGCACTTGACAAGCCACAAGACAACAAGCTGAGGCTCTGTTTGAAATGTCAAGTAAATCAGGCGTTTTAAAGAGTGAGAAAAACAGCGTTGCCCACACTGAATTACCCAAGATGCGTCAGAGTCTCATTCTTTTCAATCCTCTAACCATGTCACTTCCTCTCTCTGCAGAGGAACTTGTGCCATTCCAGTTCTGTGAGAGTTTATTTCACAGAGGGACCACCACCCACTACATAACCATCCGTGGACATGGCACTGAACATTCGGCTTGTTCCTCCTCTGATTACATACTGTGTCCTATTAATGAAGAAGTTATAAAATGACTCCTGTCAACACATACCATATAAACGCATACCATACAAAAGAGCGTTTTAGACAAACACCATCTATAATAGCGGTCACTTAGACAAACGTGGCACAGATATATGATCACATTTAACACCCCAGGGCCTGTTCTCAAAGGTAATCTTCAACTGCTTCCATTGGTCTAGTGACATGAGTGACTTGCTTTTTAGATGAGCAGCCTTGTAACCTGCTTTTGCATGACTGTGTTTTCCATTTTTCCTCTCCTGCGTGTACAAAGGTCTCTTTTCCACAATAGACAGCCCGGTGTAATGACAACCTAAGATGTGTCAGAACTCCTGAGAGTTCAACTAAGGGTCATTCATACAGCTGGAACATTCTAGAACCACAGGATTACTGGGGATGGCCTAGTGCATTTCACACTTGGGTTTTGTTTTCACAATAAGGGCTCCAATAAAGATCTCAAACCTAGCATTGTCGACTTTTGGTTTTAAACAGTTGGCGGGTAAGCTGGTGTAATTTGACTCAACACGCAAAGGATGTTTGCGTTAACGGGTAGTTTAAATATCATTATGAGCTGGAAAGATGGGGCCTTAGCTACATTCCAATGAGTCTGTTGCTAATCATGTTTCAGTCAAACATTGCAGGAAAGTATCTGCATCAAACAAAAAATAAAGAAAGGTTGATCAGACTAAAAATAAAACACAATAAGTCTAAACAATTCATTAAGAAAAAATAGGGGTTTATGCTCAGCCATTATGCACTTGCATGAGTGCTGTTCCCATCAAAGCAGCGTTTTAGAGCCAACTGCCACATGGTTAAAGCAAGCTTTTGATGACAATTGTACATCTGCTCCAACACAAACCCTTTTCTTTGAGGCAAATCTGTACAAGTGAGCACACTTGTTTCTAATGTCAATATCACACTGTAAAGTGCACAAAAACACAGCATATGCCCCCATAAATGACAGCTACCACATAAACAGCACATTGAGGTCACAGATTACAGAAACATGAGTTTGTTTAAAAGGACTGAATTATAGAAAATTAAGAAAGGAATCAAGAAATACTGATGACTTTTGGGGTTCATTAACAAACGAATGCTTTACACTGATACTTGACAAAGTGCCAGAGAAGCTAAAGTAGTCAGAACTGCTTGTTTTACAGTGATGCAGACTGCAACTCTTTATCAACATCTTTCACAGATAGAGTATTTAAAACAAACAGTTATGTAGTATTTTGCAATCTATCCCCCTCCAAGGTCAAACTTAACCACTCTCGGATCATAGCTCTAGTCAGAACAGAGTTGGTGTGACTTTTTGAAAGCAGATGGTATGTAGGCTACTCTTTGACCAGCTCTTGTTGCATTAAGACAAATGACACTAAGCAGGCTTCAGCACAGAGTTCAGGGCGTTTCTTAAGTCAAATGAGGACTTCTGTGCTCTTGGCTACCCCAGTTTGTTTTTATAACACTGTATTCCCCCCACCCCCCCCCTCCAGTTAGACAGCTGGATGGGGATCAGCGCTCCAGAGAACGATCATTTGGTCGAACATACGAACATTTTTCTTTGACACTGCCGCTAAAAATTGAGTCGTTGCGCTATTGTGACTGACAGAATTTGCCCCCCCCCCCCGCTAGCTGTACTGAAGACCTAGCAAATTATCCAAAACCAGCGAAATAGCTACTGAGATTTCGCATATGCGGGGGGATGGGGAGAGGAGGGTATTAGAGAACAAACGACAATATGTAATCCTTACACAACGACCTGGACAAACCGTGCTCTCTAGTCTGTGCTCATTATTATACTGCGATTAAACTGTGCATTATCTGGGAATGTTTGTTTCGCGGCTTTCTACGCTGCATCAGTGTGTGAGTGTCCCACTCCGTCCTTCCACTGACCCGAAAAACAATGTTGTCCGCGCCTGAAAATCTAACAGAGAGAGGCATAATTGCTAATTTAGCTTAAATGGCGCGGTCGACTCCTTGTTCCAAAAACGTCTGTTAATTCACCACTTCATTCCATACACGTAGCAATGCCACTTGTGTAGGCAGAATTTCAAGCCTAATGAAGAATTTATCTTGGAACATGGAACAGCACAAAACTGCCATCCCTCACTCTCAAAAAGGGAATTAAAGCATTTGCTCCCAAGTGTGAACAATAGTCATATAGCCTACTCCGTTTACTGGACATAATGGTGACCAACTGTCTATGGCACACAGTTTCAGTTAGCAAGTAATTACAGTTTCTTCACAGCCGAGGTACCGAATCTTCCATCAGGGAACGTAATAATAGCAGGTGTCTTCCTATAGCAAAAAAAAAACCCTTCTGCGGTCAAGATAAGCGCAAATGCGTAATTACAGAGAATGTTCTTTAATTAGGTTCACCGACTGTTCATCAGTAGCAGAACTCAAGCGAAACACATTGGTTTTCTTAAACAGGTTATAGCAAATCAAAAGCTTTTGTGCGACAGACGCTAAACTGATTAATAGCCCACGTGGCGGCGAACTTTTGCGCGATCATGCGCTCCTAAAACTTCAAATGTTAGTCCACCACTGGCAAAAAAATCTGGCTGGAGTACTGATAGAGATCCATTCTCTCTTTGCTCAACTGGTAGAGACTGTCGGAAAATCTGCTGAGTGCTTAGGAAATGCGCCCAGGACGTAGCATATTGGCCAAGGCTGGGCTGCTGAACTGAAATGACCCATATTCTCTGATTACCAAAACAAATGAGACGGAACACTCATTATTCAGCCGGAAAACGACCCAATCGCAATGTGGCAACTGGATCATGGTCCAATCAAAAGACAGAAACGCGAAAAATGACCCAATCGATAATGAGGAAGCAAGGCAGGGTTTAGATGTAGACCATAAAATACGAGACACCACAGTGTCTTGAACTGTGGTATTAAACGTTCTCTAAATTAGCTTTTTCGTGACTGATATATCAACATATAATTTGAGTAGGTCCTAAACTACAGACTGTACTAAATCCTACTTTATGAGAACAAAATAATTGAGGGTATTCAGCAAAGAGATTGTCAGGTGTAGAAAAACCAGTCGCTGCATTAGTCCAGCTCAGACAATTTCCACATGACGACCTGCGACATTCCGAGCTACGTTGGGTAACAAGATCCCATATCGCCACAAAAATTAAGGAATATAAGTAAAATCAATGACGTGATTATTCGATCTCCACCATTGTCATTTGTGGAGGCAAGCAGACGGGAAAATGTTCTTTTTGTCTTTTCTTTTTGTATAAGCAAGTTTTCAGGCATGAGTACTCTACACTTGACAAAATCCCAAGTGTTTTTGCGCACGTTTTTGCACCAGGTGGATCAGTCTTTTGTGAAATCTAATGTAATTGGCTAAAATCCGGTCTAGACGGAGAGGTGAGGTTGGTTTTGTTCAAATGTCCTTGCTCCTCACCAGGGATTTTGTTTTGCCAATGCAAGCTTCCTATATCAAGACTTCGTGGTAATTTTTAAAAATTTGTTAAACTGATATAAATGATTATCCAGAGCCACAGGTACAACAATGATTGGGGGTTAATGTATTACAGTACATCCCTAATTTTGTCCGCTGCCCATACACAAACAGTAAGTATAACCAACACGTTACTGCGCTACCCATTATTAAGTAACAGTCCACGGGCTCAGCTGCTCAGCGCTGTAAATGTTGCTGGAACACACCCCATATAGAACGGCACAGCAACACTCCCAACTGCAAGCAACAGTAAGATAGAGAGAGATTAAGTTTTTGTTATTACAGTTGTACACTTGGCAATCAGCAAAGGCATTCATACCATGATAACGCCCAACTCTTTCGACTCATACACGCAACACACACACACAATACTGAAGGACTTGCTGAGACTGCCTTTTCCTCGTGTGTTGCACTCTCAGTGATTAGCAACAAGTCATGTCTGAGACAACAACCCAGACACAAAGGACTTTGTGTAACATATATGGTGAATCCGCGCACAAGGTGTACTACAGCACGTACAACAAGAAGCATGTTTTAGTTCTTGCATCTGAAATGCATATAGTACGCAGCATGTTGGTAGCATTCTCAAGGTTAATATTTACAGCTATGTTAGCTGTTTTAATATTTAGATTCACAAAATATGTTTAACTGGAAAAGTCTAGACGTGTATATGCGTTATTATGTGATATATAGAAACAAATTTGATCCACCCTTGTCTTGATTATTTGATGTCTTGTTTCAGGGTGGTGCTCTCTGGAATAAGTAGAGCTGTACTCTGCCTATTCCTTGTTCTGTGCTCAGCTAGCTGAGTCTGTTGCTGGCCAGATCAGCTGGCAGTCTGTCTGACGGGGGTGTGGCACATCACAACAAAGAGCTTTAGAGTCAGACAGGCAAACTGCAGAATTCTAACCAACCCCCACTTTCATTCTTTTCCCCTTTTATTTTCCTTTTCTTTAATCTTGAAGAGCATCTGTCCAGTGAAAAGGCTAAATAACGCGTTTTGACGATATCTACACATGGAACGGACCGAGTTTATATCCCAGCATTTTCCGTTATATCTGCAAAGTGACTCCGTGGCTGACAAGTAGTGCCAGATTCGTCAACTTTTCGCATACCAACGTGGCTGTCCGTACGTTGCAGGTTCCAACATATGCTACAGTATTTTATGACTGGTTACATCACGGTGCGTTTTACCTGATCTTGCCCTTGAAAGCAGCAAGTAGCCTAATATTTATAATCTAGTACTACTAAAAACAAAGGATGACGAATGTTCATTAATGTGTTCGCTGTGTCGGGTTGGTTAGTATAGCGAGAATCGCTTATACAACGTTTGTTTTTCGTTTACGTTGAAGCTGGGGTCACACCCCCAGTTCGCGCCAGAGACGATAGGCGAGGCAATGGAGAATTATGGGGGAGAACTGTTGCTATTGACTGTGGCTTCTTATAATGGGCGTGACAATATTTACGATGCTACTTCCTTTAGTTAAATATCTCTCAGTTTAACTTGAACAAACGTCTTAAATGGTACAACACTTTTTCTTCTGTATACATAAGCAGTGCTGATCATCTAAGCTGGAAATAAGACACATTGTTTCAGAATGTATGGTTTACTTTCGGTCACATAGTATCAGCGTAAATAGACTGTTACGTTAATGGATCAATTTGTGTAAATCCACTTCAGTCTATTTTATTCCAACCAGTTTCAGTCGCTAACATTTTAGATCTGAAAAGCGGCTAAACGCTACAATGGAAACTGACCTGTGTGTGTCCTTAGGTGGGCTTTGAGATGGGACGATTTGCCATAAACTTTTTCGCAACCTGAATAGTGGCATTTGTGCTTTTTCTGGGGGGATTCCTGCTCAATTCGACCCCTCAATCGTTTGCCTCTTTGTTTAAGAGCAGAGTCGGCGGTGATGGTGGTAGGTGTGGCAGAGTTTCCATCATCTTTTGTTAGGGTTGCTGGCATGCTCTCCTCTTTAATTTTAGCCTGATCGGCAAAATTGGCTGGGGTTTGTTGATTGAAATCCGCCAAAATTCTGGCAACCACAAAAAGAGAAGAGTTGTCTTTCACCAAGGGTTCCTTAGTCTCTTCTCCGTTTCTGGGAGCAGCCGCAGTTTCGGGTTTAATCTCCCTATTCCCTTTAGGACCGTGAACAATTGCACGGCTGGACATTGACACAAGGCACTCTGCTGCAAAGTGATCCATTTCGTTAAAGAAAATAGCCCCAAAATGTTCCGTTTATGACATTCAAACAAAATGACACCTGGTTAAAATACTCCGTGGATCCCTTTGCGTGGTGCTGATGTGGAGGTAGCTCTCATAAGCAAACTCACTTAGTGAAATTACCGGCTTTTCAACAAGATTCACATCCTGTGTGTAATTCATGCAGAACAGAACCTTGAGCGCATCCAACGGAACGCTTTCTCACTTTAGATGTATTCTCCCGGTAAAAGGGTTAAAAACTTGTCTTGATTGAGTTTGAAAACTCCCATCGTGGCCGCTGTCTCCTCCACAGCAAAGTGACAGTATGCACAGCGCCGATTAGAACTGAGTGTATCCATGCTGGGGGCGTGTCGGCCGGTAGCATTTGGCAGCGTCGTCAGAGCGGGCGTGCGTTCATTGGATGATGCTTTGTCCTGAAGTGCCCTACCTCACATAGCCCCTTAAAACTTTGTAAAGTGCTTGGGAAACTTCATTGAATTCGTGTAAATGAAACCAATCCCAATATAGCGACCAGACGTTGTAGTTTTATGTATTCAGATACTCTTTTAACTACATTCAAATAATGAAGTATGTGTGTAAAATCAAAATATTTTTATATATCTCTGAAGCAATGGATAATGGTGGATCACTCACGTAATATATATTGTACGTAATATATGGATCACGTTATGCTGACCGGTAGGACGTGTACGTCATTGTCATGAATGTCGTTAACGTTGCCACTGTCACTGTTGTTATTCGTCTCCTCTACTTTGCACACGAAAACCTGCCCGTTCCAAATCATCGATTAGCCCGATTATGTTGTTAAAATGTATTACCCAGCCAAAAAGGCAAGTAATATTATTGGGTGGAAGGAGTCCTCAAGTGATTGGAGATAATTCTTGAAATGACATGTGGTACAGTTGACCGTCACCATCGCAAACCGAGAAATTGTTCTGGTGACTCCCATCCCCTGCAGACACACTATCAAATGACACAATTTAAAAATATATTATGCTATAGACATTGGTATTTTAATGCGCAAAAAGAACAGCTGCTAGATTCCAAACACATGGTGAAAAATCAAGCGACCACATTTACTGTTTTGGGTTAAAACATGGTGTGAGAGAGAAGAGGGTTTCAGTGCTAACGATGCACGGCCTTTCTGTGGGAAAGCATGTACACTCTTTCAGCTCCTTTCACAATAGGCCTCTCTAGAAAGTTCCTGGTGTTCAGTGAGAACAAGGCTACGCTGCATTCAGAAGACCATCTGGCTGTATTACTTTACATATTCTTTCACCATGAGGACTGGGAGTTCTTGCGTTTCATGTGGTGCTTTGCAGCCTGAATCTATGACGAGCACGACAACACAAGAGCGGCAGTTCCTCTTTCACAAGATGGCTACCTCAAACACAAAAGAGAAACATTCCCATTCCTATTGCTATCAACACTCACACGTGTTAAGGAGGAAACTGTATACAACAATCATCCACCTGAAAAAAAAAATCCTTAAAGAAAAACAATATTACACCAATCTATTTCTGCAAGAAGGGGAAAATAATTGTTGGCTCCCTTGTAGTTTGTTTGTGCTGCCCAAATACACAAATGATTTAAGAATGTTGATGGAAGATTAAAATGGGAGAAAAATTGTGGGTAAAAAAACTGTACAGCCCAGCCATTCTAAATGAACTGATAATTCAGTAGTAAAATGACTGCTGTATTCTGA
Source organism: Chanos chanos (assembly GCF_902362185.1). Taxonomy (NCBI): domain Eukaryota; kingdom Metazoa; phylum Chordata; class Actinopteri; order Gonorynchiformes; family Chanidae; genus Chanos; species Chanos chanos. The sequence continues at coordinate 37,333,796 of NC_044496.1, forward strand.
GTTTGCCAGCCAAGGACAAATCTGAATATTTCTTTGTATGTCACCATAAATAAATGCATTTTATGGATATCTTTGGCTAATCGTTTCTCTCATTTAACAGTGCAGTAGAGCTTCAAATGCTTTTTCAATGTGGAAACATAGAGGAATGAGTCTCTTCTTTATTCTGTCCACATGTGTGGAAACAACCTGAACCCACTGTCCCTCTGCTACTAGACAAGGAGATTCATATTAGGAGTTTAAGGCGGTGACATGCTGGAAAGTCCAGAGCAATAGATATATGTCCTAACGAACCTCCCAGACTGTCTGTAAGGGGAGAGTTCTCATGTTAGCACGATACAACTTACTCAAACACCAGTTGCTAGAACTGTCCAGTCAAAGCCACGCTGTCCTAGAACACATGGCCCCAATTCCTTGGCTCAGTGTAGTGTGGGTATCGGTGATGGCACAAACACGAGCCTCTGTCACGTGTTTGTCCAAAAAAAAAAAAAAAATTGGTCCCTTAAACCAAGGCACTAATTTAATGTTCTGTAGACTGATGCTAGAACAAATATCAAATGTATTTTTTTGCCAGCATATATGATAATATGGTTATGTAATGGTTCTTAATAATGTGTCAAATGCATTAGATATAGTTAGGTCACATTCTGTGTGTCATGCATGTATATATATATTATGTGTTATGATGTAATGATTCTATATTTTGTTGCAGCTGTAGTAGAAATGTATACGGACTTGCATGATCATAGTTTCACATGGACTGCAGGCATGCTGTGCATGCTATACCGTGCAGTGGGAACAAAAGCAAAGGCAGAGTCATGGTGAGTGTCTTCATATTTTACAGCCTAAACTCATGTGGATCAAACATGTGATCCTGTACCATTCCAGTGTGTGTGTGTGTGTGTGTGTGTGTGTGTGTGTGTGTGTGAAACACAGGCGTTTAAGCCTTCAAGTGTCTCTCTTAATCACCAACAGATCGCATGCCTGTCGAGAACGTGTCGGGGCACCCTGACCATTTGAGAGGCGAACGCTTATCTCAGCAGCAGAGGTCATAAAACATAAACTTATTCAAACATGGCTCATCCTTCTGTCAGATACTGTGCAGTAATGAGTAGCTTTAAAGAATGCACTCAGAGGGTTATTTTACGTGTGTTTTAAACGAGGCAGGTGCCTCATCAGCTGATGCAGTGATAACACTCATCTTGTGTTTCAGTCTTTTCATTTTGAGGATTTGTTCTATGGTTTTTCTGTGAGACAGGTAGTTCATTTTGTCAAATGAAACAAAATTTTAAAATGCATTCCCACATTTCTTGCAGTTACCACAGAGGAAAAAGTTACAATTCATCCTTGGCTGAGGACATACCACAACAGAATATGTAACAGTATGCCATTGCCCAAGGCGCAGTAAGCAACTCTGGCGTTGTCCCAAAGTCTGTTCATCTATAGCCTGCCTGATTAGTTCAAAATAATCTATTCTGTCCGTACAGTGACTATCAGTGTTCGGTGTTTTAGAGTGTATATGTTTTTGAGCATGTGCATGTCCATGTGATTGTCTATGAATGTGTGTGGGTGGGTGGGTGTATATGCAGATGCAAGCATATGCATGATCATAGTTTCTGTATTAGAATAGCAATGTGATGGATATTTTTTACTATTATTATAATTAGTAGTAGTGGCGGTAGTGGTAGTAGCAGTAGCAGTATGGGTAGTGTGTTTACTGTAAATGAGGTGCTATGCCAGTAAAGGAAACTGAATTGAAAAGTGAACTGAGCCAGCTGAGTGTGAGTGAGTGTATCAGAAGGGGAGGGGAGTAGCACTGAATGTCAATGCTGAGCTTTTCACTTTTGTGAAACTCGGTGGTTGTTTACATCTTGTGGTTTGACTTTGTTCTTTATACTCAGAGTTGGGAAACGTCTCATTTCCCATCATGTGCGTAAAGATCGTCTTCCTGCTCATCTGCCCCAGTGGTAGATACATCACCGCATGTGAGAGGCCAGGTACAACGTTCAAGCACATTAACACGAGGGTGTGCCCGTTTAACACATCACACACACACACACACACACACACACACACACACATACACACACACACACATATTTGCACGTACACACCCCTCCTCCCCACTTCATGAGCACTGGCAGTGTTACCTCCATGAGCGTTCTCATCGGTAATTATAAGACCAACATACAAAAGTTGAAATACATGCTGATTTTCTCCTCTTTTTGCTGTTGACTGAATTTCTTTTTTCTTTGTGTGACAGCAGCAGTGTTGAGTGTGGTTGTGTATAAGGTACACAATGACGGACATTTCACTTGAAGCAACAGTTACTTCAATTACACACACTGTCCTGGGCAGGACTACAGACATCCTCACATTATTAGCAACAACACACAATGAAGCCATTTCCTAACACAGTACTTTACCTCAGTGGCACAGTCTACATTCATTGGTCACTCTGACCTATGAAGATGGTATTAAAACATAATTATGAGTCATATTTAAGGATCTTGTTACTGAAGTTCGAGACATGTTGTATTTTGTATTCTGGATGAGGTATTAAGATTAATAATAATCTTAATAATCCCCCAGTGTAGCTTTTTCAAACACAATTTCATCTGTTATTGCAATGATGACAAGTGAGTGATGAACAGTCTTGATGGATTTTTTTCTCTTTGTGCTCACAGGTGAGTTGAGGAGAATGTGAGTGGATTAGTCATTGAGTGCTGAGTGGGTGAAACAAAATGTCTGTATGTCTATAGCTCATTCTGCCAGTGTAGACATGACAAGCCCAACTTGAAAAACTGTAAAGCTGTGTATTGTTGGCTTTAAATGAAAAATTCGAGGTGTCTGACAACAATATGCTGACATTCAACAGAAGAATGTTCCAGACCTTAAGAAGAATAAGATTAATTGCAGCTTTCACTGTGATGTTCTAGTTCCAGTAAACAACTGGAACTAGAAATCTCAAATTCCCTCTTCTTAACTAACATTTCCTCATCTTCGTATCAGAGTCCAAACTCCGGTATTTGCCATTATATAACACCATGTTCCTGATAATCTCAAATAACGCCGTTCCAGAGAATGTCACACAGGCATATAAACAAGTCCAAACTGCATGTTATTCTAATGTTCTTCAAGCCTGGCTTCTGCCCAAGTCTGTACTAAGGCTACACGTGCCACAGGGCTATTTACAACCTTATCACTGCTCATCCCTGTAATAAACACCCCATCACACCCTGCACAAACAGAAGTTACAAAAGACTGGTTAATTTCATATTCCTCTTAAAACTGAGAATGAAACTACAATCTGGCACCAGTGAGATAAGACAAGGGTAAAAAGAAAACATAGTATGCTTCCTTTTTGATGATCATTCTGGTATCAGCATCATTTTCTCTTTGTTAATCATTCATTTATATGGACTGAGGGCCGACATGTTGTGCGTTATAACCATGCGCTGTCGCCAAAGCTACCAGTGAGGTACGGAAAGATTGTTTTTCACTTGTGGTAGAACCGAATGGAGCACGATGGCACGAATGTGCTTTCACTGTTCTTGTCCTATTTGCTCGTGAATGGTGGCTCTTCTCAGGGCTCATTGATCAGAGAGCCAGCTGGAGTGAGAAGTACCTCGTAGGAGCTGAGTAAGAAGCCTCATCTTTTCTATAACTGATTCTATTCAGCATCACCATGACCTCCAGGCCCTGCATTAACTCAATGTAATGATGCTGTGGACCAAGGGCTCCATTTCTCTCCCTTTTTCAAGCTCTCTGAGCCAGCGCTCTCCTCTTCTGCGCAGCTCTACAGACACTGAAGGAGTTCAGCCGCTCTCTTTCTCTCCTCAGGGTATTCAGGAGTTACGCGTCAGAGAAGAATACTAGACTGATTTTCTTCACTGCTTTTTCCTCAACCAGAAAAGCAATGCTATGCCACCAGCTGTCTGAGTGGGAAAAAAGTCAATTTCACACCAAAGATTTTGAAGTCCACCACAAATACTCAGTCAGTTTGGGGCACAGGAAACAACACAAAAATATGTATGTGAGCATAAATGTATCTAGTGCATGGGATTCGAATTGGGTCAGTTGGTCTATACTTTATTTGAAGAGAACACAGGGGGCTCCAATAGACAAGCCATGCCCTTGGGCTGCCAATGTGCAGGAGAAAAAAAAAAACAAGTTTTATTGAGCAGGAGCACTGGGATACAGAGTATACAAGGGTCATCAGAGAGACTATAGCACCAAAAAGCATGCCACATACATTCTTCATGCTAATATGGTATCCGTTTCATGCTAAACTCAATAAATTGCGTCCATTTGACCTTTTTGGATTATTGATAAACTCTCTTTCCTCTCTGAGGGGTAATACTGCATAATGCCATTGACAGATACCATTTGGCCCAGCAATGCCAAACAGGAAACTGTGTAGCCTGCTAGATTTCTCCCACTACTTATCAATGCATCTATATGTCACAGCAGGTTGCAAGCTTGTTGGGGACTCATTTATACTTTGTGGAGGTATACATGAGTGTGCATGTGGTACAAAATTGATTTTCCTGAGATCACACCCATGTGAAACAAATGAAATATCTGTCTGTGTTGCAATCCCATTTCTGCTTTCAAATGCATTGTTGCCTCAGAAATCTTACAAAACCTAAGATGAGAATTGCAGCTGGTAAGGCAGATATAACATCTGTGAGTGCTTGTCTTTTTCATGGATGTTTCATCATCTGATGTGCTTTTGCTTTGCCATGCATTGACTGCACCCCTGTGATCCATAGGTCTCATATGGAGCAGTGAATTGATTAAGGGATGCTGTGTAAACTCGTGTGACGTATTTCCACATGTAGAGTATGTGTGTGCATGGGCAGTCAGTTCCACATCCAGAAGATATTTAAGTTCTCACGTACATACAACAGCTGTGTGTGTGTGTGGGTGTGTGTGTGTTACACCACATATAATAAGTCACATTAACAGTAATCCACAAAGCAAGATATATAATGGAAACTCTCACTTTTGTTATGCATTGCATTTTGTCCCATTTTACCCCACATCCCTCCCTCCATTTTATTTATATCTTGTTTGATGGGCATTTGGATATACTTGTGTCCTTCATTACTGGCATAATTTGCTGGATGTCCTGCTGCAAAGGAGCCAATTAATTATTCGGTGATATTTATATTCAATTCCATTACATTAGAGATTTTCGCGTTTGTTTACAACTTTACAAGGTTCAGAAACCTCAAGGTTACACTTTGCACTACATCCTCATTTAGTATTTCTCGCTCTAAATAACAATGTCCAGCTTGTGATATATGCGATACATTGTTTTATATCAGCACTCCTTAAACAAGGGGGTTTTGTAAGGTGAAGTGTACACTTCTGTATGAAAACAAACGGTCATGCGCAGCTTCCTTCCCCGCGCGCGCACACATTCTTTGTGTAGTTGTTTTGATCAGAGTGCAACGAGTCAACGGGTTCACTAGTGGGCGAGGCTCGCATCGACTGCGCAGCGCCTAGCATGGCTCGCTGAACGCACAGAGTCGACGTCTTTAAGTTCAAGACACGTATATCACAACAGTCGCTAAAATAAAAAAGGGCTTCGCGACCAAATAATTGATCAGCGTAGTAATCTGGATCCACGATAGAGCAACGATCGAGAAACTTTGTTTGTTTCTGTCCTGGAGTGACCCTAGTGCAGAATAGAGTACATCCCGTTCCTGTGATATTAATAGCTCCCCTTGCGTCACCAAATTGTGCTAGACTGCTCTGCTAGACACGCGATGTTACCATCATACCGAGCCAGTAACACATTCTCATTCCAAGCAAACACAGTTGTAAAACAGATTGTCATCAGTCAGCAGTTGCCTGTCTAGGTCGGGCGTGCATACGTGCGTATCACTCCCCAAACATGAGAGACGTCTCGTGTGGAAAGCTCGACTGGAGCTTTCCATCCAGAACCTCACGCATAATCTACATTTAAATGCATAAAACTTTCAATTGATTTTATAAATCCAAACAACGTGCGAGGCACCAGTTCAAGGAAAGACGTTAAGTTCGAATAAAGTTTTTAAAAAATTCATATGTACACAAGTTCATGCGTCCAGCAAAATAGCTTTTTACTGTGGGGTTGTTTACTACAGCAATAGCTAAACAGCATGCCGTAGCGTTTAAGTATGGCGCTTAGTTTTAACCACAAGTTGTTTACAGTTATACATTTAGAAATCATGGGGCGACTTACACAGTGCACATACAGCTCAGAAAGGTGACCCAGCGTTTGCCCGTTTTTGTACATGACATTTATGTAAACAGATCATTTATGTGGAAACACAATTTGCAACGAGCTATGAGTTTTCTGTAAACCACCCATACAGTGTATAATAACTAGTCGTGTTTGTCCCATCCCCCATTCTCCGCCTTTTACTGAAGCTGGAGTTGCAGTGTAGGCTTGGCACAACTCCAGGGAGAAAGGGGAGGGAGGGAGAGAGAGAGGTCATAGAGAAGGATGGAGGAGGATCTCTCAATTGCTGGGTTCACTTGTCTAGTCTGCAAGACAAGGATTTGATATATGGAAGGAAAAAAATAGGCCAAATTTTAATACCATGGCAACTACCAACAGCTTAAAAACACTCCTGCTGATTAATCATGAAGTAGGACAGCACAGTACGTTTATCAAATAAGTATGCAAAGTCTTGTAGGTGAATGGTGACACATAGTTCTTTAGAAATACCTGTGAATGGAAGTCTTTATCCAACAGGCAATGAATGTTTAGTCCCTCTTAACCGCACCCTCAACTCCAATATCAGTCTGCCCTTGAATGATTTCTGTTTTAACTTGTGAGAATATAGGTCTTTTGTGATATGGCTCAATGTCTGAGGATTAGCAAGATAAATTTGCACAGCTCTGAGAGTTTGGACTGTAATTGTTCATTTGCTACTCTTGACAAAATACACTTGCATAAAATTCAGTGTTCTGACAAAGTGAAAATGTATGTAGTCACACTACACCATTTTTTTCAGTGGGAATATTTCTAAACAATCCTGCAAAACAAGCTTATGAGGAGAGGCCATTTCGTAGCTTCTGCAGACCCAGTCTCTATTTGAAGCACATCTCCAATCCACGGTATTGTATCAAACCCGCAATTAGCAGACCCAAGAGGCTCACATCAGTGCCTTTCTGTTTAGGAACAGCCTCACCCAGACAACAGGCACCATGCAAATTACAGTACAACCCCAAACACACCCACCAACTATTATGAGTGAGATATCAACCCCTATGGAAGGCTCTAGCAACATGCTCCAGACAGTTAAACTGGAATGACAATGTAATGATGAGCCTTTGAGTCATCAGACATTGTTGTTTTGGTACTTCTTCTGTTTTTATATACAGCAGTTTTCTGATTGTGAATCATGAGAAATGTTCAGTTAATACCAAGTGTGCTGTGCCTTAGTCATACAATTCTTTCAGAAGCATAACATTACGAGAACAGATGTTAACAATGCATTTTAACACAGAGAAGTTATAGTGTGTTACAACAGAATAATAAAAAGTGAAAAGTACTTTCCAAATGTCATTAAATGTCTGCATACTGATTGTGATAATTATTGGGAATGGAAATGCTTTGCACTTAGAGATGTTTTTTTTAAAAATATTATTATTATTACTAGGACCAATTCAGTGCAACTGGCCTGGACAGTTCTGAATCAGGCAAAACCGTCCAAACCCAGTCACACCATCATGATATGTAACTTCTGGTGCCACAAAAATTCTTATAACAGTTATTTTTCACGCTTATACACATTTTTGTCCCAAATGATTTCTGCTTAGTAATGGAATATTTCAAAAAGTACTATTTGAACTCTAGAGAAACCTTCTTCCCCTTCCAGTGCTTTCTGGTGTCTGTGGTATTTGAAGAGGATACGTGTTGCTCAGCTCTGGATAAACTGGGCCACTGGGAGTTCCTCTTTCAAAATGTGCCTTCTTACTTCTTCTCCACTGGGTTCCCCTCAAAGAAGACTGTGCTGGAGAATTTAACGTTTTCAACTCTGAAGTCTGTTTGAGATGTTAGAAAACAGAAGATGACACTTAGGTGAATAGTGCAAACTGTGAAAAAATCCACATCACAAGACAAGGCAAACAGAGTCCTGTGTTCAGCAGACATAAAAAGGCTATTAAAAATGCAGAAAGTCTTTTTCTTTTTTTTGCTTTGGAAAGTCTCCTTACCTTTACCCTGAAAGAAAAAAATCTAGTTTGACATTTTTTTTTTTCCAAGCATTAGTGTAATTTCTGTGTCAATATTACAACCAAAACTTTGGCTAGATGTTGGGAAATGTTTTGGCTGTACAACTGTAATGTGTTCTAACTGGGCCCGGGTGACTTTGGAACTCATTCCCAGTACATAAACACAGACACACACACACACACAGTAGCAAACCATTAGAAAAAGCAAGGCTCCCTGCTGACAGGAACCTTGTCCAAATGGTGACCAATAATCTTGTCTTTGACCCCCATTCACTTGAGCAGGTATAGACTGTTTGTTCCCCAAAGCATTGGCCAATTACCTCATCTCCTAGGCATTAGCTGATAGCCCACTGGCCATCTGTGCTACGGTTCACCCAACTCACCTCTAATGAACACAGCCGCAGATAAGACCCCATAAATACAAGCAAGACAGCTATCATCAGCAAGATTAGACAGATCTTGATGAATTGTCTTAGACAGGGGCTTTTGACAGTGCTCCAAAGCTCCCTGACCAATCGATGCTTGTACAAGAAATACTGTCACTTTGAGTAAGCAAGCTGCACAGGCTTTTGTATTTTGTGTGGGGTAGACCAAATGTAATTTCCCCATTCAGAAGAACTTCATTCCATACTCCATTTCTGCTGGTCATTCTTGTAGAATGAGCGTAAATGTGAGGGCAAATTTCATTTGAAATGTATATGGAATGGCTTTACCATATCCCTCTCTCCAGTATGCATGTTCTGAGAACATCGTCACTTATTACTTATTTCTCAACAACTCTTTAATTGGTTTGAAGATCGTACATTGCATTAGAACAGACCACCACATTTTTGACTCATCGGTCTAGGGTCCAATAATGATGCATTATTTTAAATACTCACTGGCTGATGGCTTTGACTTGGGGAGATGTCCAGTGGAGTGATATTCTAAGTTACTGCCCTGCCCCCTCCCCCCGCCCCCCTCCTCCCCCACTGGTTCTTATCTTCACATCTTAACTGTGGCCTGAAACCAAATGAGTCAGGACTGGAGCTTGTGTGATAAAGAGCAATATTCCTTCTACAGTATCTCCACCCAAACGTTAATTCTGCCTCACCATGTGCTGTGTATTGGAAAATTACCATCTGACATGATCATAGACGTGTTAGTCTGGTTTTCTGTTAGTCAGATCATTTAATGACTTTCCAAACCAGTAATTGTGATATATACCAAGGTCATTGTGTTTCTTTGGCGATCCTGAAAGATTAACATTAGTTCACGCCTACACCATTGGGTGAAAAAAAAAAAGAACCCTAAGTTATATAGTGGGAACCGGATCTGGCCTCACAAGACTATTTTGTATTTTGGATTTGCTCAGTTACCACGTCTTAATATGCTTCGCAAACCACTGCAGAACTTGGCTGATCCCTGCCCATGGTCTCAATGCATTGACCCATGTTCCTTTCCTTAATCAAGCAAATAGGATCTTAGAGGCTAAGCCTAGACATTAATTTTTATCACAGATGTCTACATAGGCTGATGGGCTTTCTCATAAATTCAGCTCAAATTCAATGAGAAAGTTGTTTTGCTTTGTTTTACATGTAAAGTTCTGTGTAGTTCATTTGTATATTGCTGTATTTGTTAGTTATCCTTTGGAACTTACCAAAAAAGACTCAATTTGCATAATGCATAGTAAGAGTCAGCCACCTTTGGCTAAGGGAACACGTACAGGTATTGACTAGCTATGTATGTAATGCCCAATAATCCTGACCAAGCTCGTTGCGTGTGAGACAATCAAATAAGTGCAGGGACTGATATTGATTTTGTGTGATTACATCTCATGTTGACATATATCTACATTCAGAAAATCATTGTAGCAGTCTGAAGAAGGACTCGCAAAGTTCTTTTAAAAGGAGTATGCGCCACTGTAATGCCACTCATTTGTTTTCGCAGAAAGAAAAACTGAAGGAGTTTTGTCTCTGTTTTGGTCTCTGATGTCGACTTGCTGATGAATTAGGAAGCAACACCACTTCTCCCGACAGTGGTTGAATTCATCTGGAATTCCAGTCAGTATGTGACGTTTTTCACACGTATTCTGGAAGATATGTGAAAAAATTATTTGATTTCTTCCACAAATCCCCCTGATCGTGCACCCTGAGAAGCGAGACAGTGTAGAAAGGAAAGGGGGAAAGCAAAGCATTTAATCCTGACTCCTCCAGTTCCAGGGACTGCAGACTCTGATTTGATACTGGAAGTTTACACAGCTGACTTGAGCACCAAAAGACCTTGATGTTATTTCTCCTCCCACATCTGTGAGATGAGGTCCCTGAATTGCACCCAGGGAGCAAGGTTAGTTAGCGTGAAGGGGGCTCTGCCCAACACCAAAGAAGACTCAGTTGACAGAAAATAGAGAGTCTTTATGGGATCCTCTCACACCAAGGAGAGAAGTCATCCTTAATTCTACTGGACAAATTTTGAACCTAAGTCTTTCACATATGTGAGTTCTGGATTGCTGCTGCTTTGAAATCTCTGAACAGCGTAAGCACATGGCCCTACATCTCCTCTCCTGAGCCAGGGCTAAAGGAATTCACCTCTTAGGGGGTACCACATGTATGAGCAGCAAGGCCTGTGTGAAGCGGAAACCTATTGTCCACGCTTACACTCCGAAGAAAATGGGATAGAGATGTGCCATTAGGCAGCCGCCAGCCATCCCCCATTTCTCTTCTTCCTCTCAGCTTGGAGGAGGGGGATTCATGGAATGCGTTTGCCCCCCTCAGGCAGGTTTTCCAAGAACTGTTTACTTTGGTCTTTAGTGCTGGATAATTCCCAGGGTAGAACTCCCTATGTAAGGAGAGAGGGCGGAACCCACGCTCATCAGCGGAAAGAGATTGGGGTTGTTCTAGCCACCTCTCTCTCTTCCTCTGTGCTGTCTGGCTGATTTCTCTTCCTTTCTGCTACCCCCGGAGCAGATAGCAGGGTAGACAGATCCCTCCCTTCTGCCTCCCCTGCTGATAGTACATCTCCCAGACTCTTGCCTTCACCCCACCCCTGGACCGTTTAACGAGGGGGGGGGCAGAGCCAGACACCTTTGAAACCCCAGAGAAACACACACACACACACACACACACACTTCCCCCACTATCCTATTCACTCCACGACAAGCCAAACACCTGCTAAGTTCAATTGGTTCAAACCCGTTGGCAAGTACAGAAGATAATAAAATGTAATTGAACTGATGCTATCATTGTTATACACTTGAAATCTTGCGTCTTGGACTGGCACAGTCTGCTGAAGGGGGGCTTTGTCTTTGTGTCGTTGGAATTAGATCAATTAAACTAGACTCATGACGATGACAGAGCCAAGTTTGTAGTTTTGTATTACCCATCAGGAAGAAGCACATAAAACCAAAAGAATATTCAGCACAAGCTGACAAATCACCACATCCCTTTGAAGTCAGAAAGGTCACCTTGACGCTCAAGGGAGCGATATAACATGTCTCGTTCTCTCCCCAGGTCTCTGTACAGAGGAAGTCCTTGGTAATCCTCATTACCGTTGGTTTTTACTGCTTTGTTGGGGCTTGCTGAGTCGCAGCAAATCAACAAAAACAGCTGTTTCAGAGACTCATCCGGTGCACACTGTGTCCTCCCATGCTATTGTTACTGCTTGGAGCAGACGTGAAGAGGGATTTGTAAGGTCTTGTCTGTGGTGGCTTAAGCTATTCATAACTGTATTTTTACTGAAACTGGCCAAGTTCCTTGACAACACCAAAACATTGCCAAATGCTGATTTCCTTCAGATGCCAAGAATGTAAGAGGCAGCATTTGCAGATGTAAAATATACACTAACATGCTAATGGTATCATCACATTTCTTGGAGTTAAAGTGATGGTGTATGGACTTGTTTTCAGCTGGTTTATTTTTATTTGATTTCAAACAGTTAAGTCTTTTTTTTTCTTTTTAATAAGACAGCACAATGTTTTTAGAGGGAATCAGTTTATGACGTAAGCACAGAAGCAAAAAACACAGAATACACAGGTAAAACTTGTTGGGGAAAGGTGTTTACAGAGTAACAGGGTAATGTGTCTCATTGATACTGATAATGACATCACTGCTAAAGGGGGTGCACCACATACACACACAAATACATACACACGTGCACACACACATACACCACACACATTACACACACACACACACACACATTCAGTTTTTTCTAGAGTGGTGCCTGATTCCAAAGTCTGTTAGTCTTATCAGTTATTATTTTCTCTTGTGTTTTCCATCTCACTGACTTGTTGAACTAGAGTTACAAGTTCACCAGCTGAACATTTGTTTCTAGATACACAATGAGGGAAAAATTCTTGAAAATTTTTGAAAACAAAGAAGGAGCAACATGCCTCGACATGTTTAACTGTTAGGCGCGTGCTGAGGCCTTTTTTTCTTCCTGGACTCAATCCATCCTGTACGCCACTGCCTGATGCCTGCCACACAAAAACACACACACACACCCAGAGAGAGAGAGAGAGAGAGAGAGAGAGAGAGAGACTGAAAACCCTAGAGTGCAAGCATGCTACACATGACACAAATGACACCATCTGTTTATTTGTTTCTCTTTTTTTGTGTTGATACAAAAGAACAAATTCTTCAATGAACTTTGCTGTGTATTCATATTCCATCAAAAGGCTAGTGGTTATCAGAATCAGGCGAGTGCCACCTCTCTGATACATACAAGTCTCCACTCTGATAAATCATTCAGGGTTCCCAAGGCCTAGGAATCAAACACTCCAGGAAACAACCCGTCCCTGTTGAGTCTGCAATCTGTCTCCATGGTGACCAGGTGGAGCTGTTCCCTCCCAGGTTAGACAGAAACCTGCTGCATTTTTCATGTGTATCATATCAAGCTTGTGTCAACTGATACAAATGAAAATCACCTCTAATATCTGTAAATGTGTAATCTGTTTATATAACTCCTTGTGAAGTTATTCATATTCACCGATCTCTTCCAAAGAATTGCGTAAAATATTTCCACTGGACTTTTAAAAGAGCAGATTTAATGTTTCAAACAGAATTGACTGAGTTCTTATTCAATTTCTAAAACAGTTTTTTCCGCACACATTATCACACATGTAAGTCATACTGGCTTCAACCTGAGAAGCAGCTGTTTCCTATTTTCTCTCCTGATAAAAAAAAAGTCATACAGAGAAACCATTTGCAAATTAACAAGTACAAAACACAACAGAAAAATGTATACTGATCACAGCACAAACTGGGTAAGACATGATTCTCTTAGTATCTGTTTGTGCTTGTTTGTACTATGTGATAACGGCTCAAAGCAATTACAAAGAAACAAGTAACCCCTACACACACTTACTCAACACATTTGCCAAAACATGTCAACCAAATGAGTCAGGAAATTCAAGCTCACAAGCTCACAGGGACAGTTCAAAATCATGGGTGCTCTCGCAGAAAATTAAACGTGGGTTTCTCTACTGTTTTTCATTGGCATTGACCCTTTGCGTTGGGGTAGGCGGAGAATTGCCTTGACACAACCGCTGGTAACAGCTGTTAACAGGCTACTTGGTAAACATGCTACGGTAACTGGGACTAGTACAAAGCTGGTCTTAAATGTGACAGCATAAATGTACTACTTGGTTCTGATCATTGTAGAGCTCAAATTTCAAAACAGAAACAGATGAACAAAAATCCTTTGTGGTAAACTGACTGTTGTGGTGACATTTTAAAACTTACACAAGGCTTTAAGACAAAGAAAGGGAGGAATCATGAACTCTAGTGCCCTCCTCAGGGATATATGCTTGTGTTCAAAACTGTGCCCTTTGAGCGCCCTCTTGTGGTTTGATGTTTGAATGCATTACTTCTGCCAGTTATTTGTACTTACAATAGGCTTTCTGTACCCAATACTTATATACTTTTAAGTCATATTTTAGGTCACGTTTACTTTAAAACAAAATTCTGAGGAAATACAAAAATATAAAGAATTCAGGGAAGGTAAATGTGCAAATTAAAATTGTAAACAGTGGGATAATGCAGTATTTTCACAATTAACCTTCTTTAGACTTTTCATTAAAGTTATGTTTGAAACTTATTCAGTGCATGAAATGAAGATTGTGCTTATGGTGAATTAATTCATCCCAGTCACCACTGGCATGGATCCAATGGCCCCAGCCACATGTGTTTTAGATAATTGTGGAATTCAGCGAGTATTAATTTCTCAAATAATACCCAGACCCTCAACTTTGGCCAGAAATGAAATTCTAAGCTTTACTCAGGCAGGAAAACAAAATATTTCCAAAGTCAGGTAGCACGTCTTGCGATAGACTTCACTGGAATATGAGAGCATATTCTCCTCATGTCTGACTGCTGCTGTGTGACTGGCCACGGACTCACACAGGCAAAGCACCTGAAAACACTATTCTCATTGTTATTTTTGCCTCGTCAGTTGGGTACAGCTAAGCTAGTGGTAATGTTAGTTTATGGAAAACCAGCTTAGTTTGAGGGATTTAGCTTCAGTGCATTCTTGTGAGAAGAGCTCACACACAAATTCGTAGCAAAGTCCACTTCACCCTCATGCGTACAATGTGCTTTTGTGTGTTCGCTCAGTCTCTCACACACTCATATCACAAAGTTTTGTCACTCTTATTCATGTATTTATTGTTCTGCTCCCTCCACTTCTGTGTGTGAAAGGAAATGAGTGTCTCTTAGTGAAATTGTGCAAACACATCTTGTTTCAGATAATAAACCTATGTTACACAGA